>NC_142945.1:31280385-31302885 GCF_046866305.1 Octopus bimaculoides | reverse complement strand
CAAATTTAATTTGCGGTCCATGGGGACAATAAATAAGTATAATATAATACAAAGTAAATATAAGATAAAGATAATAAAACGACTACACTTGTTTCATAAGCAATTTTCAAATAGAAAGAAAATTTAAATCGATTAAAATCGATTAAAACCATCGAAAATCAATTCTATTCAAAAATATAGCTAATCTTCAGGTCAAAATACAACAATAATAATAATAAAAGAATGTATATAAAATACTTATTTTGTAAAGATAGAAAAATATTATTAAAAATATCAAAATGATAAACATTCCATAATCAAACCTACGTCCATTATAATATCCGCTAACAGTTATATTATATTCAAAAACCATCTTAACAAATTTTTTCGTTTAAAATACAATTTGAACAAAGTTTAAGGTTAAAATCAAAAAGATAGAATTAGCACATATTAAACGATGCAATAGTTTAATCTAGAGTATTTTATACTAAAAACGTTTATTTAAAAGAAGTCTAGTGAAAATATTGCGTAAACAATAGGACTAGAAAAAAATATGAATGAAAGATTAAACTTTATATAACTTAAGTCATAATAAAAAAACAATTAACGATATTGTATAAACAAACAAATTAAAATAAAAAGACTAGTTATTTATCGCATAAAGAAGAAACAAATATTAAACAGTATTAATAGAAAACATTCAACCCTAATCAAATCGAAGTCTTAGTTTATGCTAAGATGATACTCTTGCTTCTAAATAATTTAGTGTTAAATAAGATATCAATTAAAATTATCATTAAAAATCAATTGAATAATATAAAAATACAAAAATACGTATTTTTTCCAAACAATGATATAAAGTCGTTTAACAAAGTAAAATCTATATTTATCAAAATGTTGCTGTAGTTCAAACTGAAACTTAGACGTTAAACTGAGAACTAAAGCGAAATCATGATGGCAACTGTGCCCAGCGTCGCCTTCCTGGCACTTGTGTCGGTGGCATGTGTAAAGACATTCGAGCAAGATCATTGCCAGTGCCGCTGGAGTGGCTCCTGTGCAGGTGGCACAGAAAATACACCATTTTGGAGCGTGGCCGTTGCCAGTACCACCTGACTGGCCTTCGTGCCGGTGGCACATAAAAGCATCCACTACACTCTCAGAGTGGTTGGCGTTAGGAAGGGCATCCAGCCATAGAAACTCTGCCAAATCAGATTGGAGCCTGGTGTAGCCATCTGATTCACCAGTCCTCAGTCAAATTGTCCAACCCATGCTAGCATGGAAAGCGGAAGTTAAACAATGATGATGATTAATGTATATTTATATATATATGTAAATGTATACATATTTATATATATGTATATGTATATATTTATATATATGTATATGTATACATATGTATATATATGTATACATATTTATATATATGTAAATGTATACATATATATATATATAAATGTTTATATATTTATATATATGTATATGTATTTATATATATATTCGAATTTCTTCTGCTGACAGAATATGAAATCCAGAATGAAAAGCTAAGAACTTACTTCCAACCTTTTATATACTCCTAAGGTTGATCATAATGTCCCCCCAGCTCCATTCTTTATTATCTATCTCTTTCTTTAACATGTATACATCGCCCGTTTGACTCTTTTTAATTCGTTTTCCAGTTTGTGTTAAATTCATGCATTCCTTTTAATCGCCACGCTTTATCTATTTATTTTTCTTTACTTTATTCCAGTTTATCGTTCCTTTAACTCAGTCTCTCTAAATTTGTCTGCCATAATATAAAAGTGCAGAAGTGGCTCTCCCTTTAAACTTATTGGCTTGCGGTATCTCCGCCCCCTCCACCAGTACCGGAAGTTCTTATCCTCTGTCATCCTTTGGCTGTCTCCCGTGAACATTTCTAAGGGCCTAATGCCATCCCCTCCCCCACCCAGAGTTTTATCGATCTTATAGTGCATAAAGATGGTGTAATGTATGCAGGTTGTAAGCATTGTTTTGTTTATGAATTCAGCCAAATGCAAGCTTTCTTTTCAGGTACAGGACACTGCTTTCCCTCATCCCAGCGTCTCACAGGCCCACACCTCCCACACCGTCACAATTGGCACTCTCAACATCGGCACACTGAAAGGTAGGTCTGGTGAGATTGTTGAGATGCTTGAACGGTGATGCGTAGATTTGTATTGCATCCAAGATGGTGGAGAGGAGGTTCCGCGAGGTTTCTCACAGGCAAAGAACACAGGTACAAGATTTTCTGGGCAGGGAACACTGACGGGGTCGGGGGCATGGGAATACTCCTAGCAGAGAAATGGGTTGATAAGGTAATCGAGGTAGTCAGAGTATGTGACAGAGTACTTAAGATTAGACTAGTGCTTCACCGTAGGTTAGCTACCTTCATCTCGGCCTATTCCCCTCAACCGGGCTACCGGATGGGCAGAAAGACCAATTCTATGACACCCTGTTGCAAACTACCTCATTGACGAATGACAGGGACCTTCTCTTTGTAGCTGGTGATTTCAATGGTTATGTTGGACAACATGCAGGGCGCTTCCATGGTGTACATGGAGGCTATGGCTTTGGTTCCCGCAATGAGGAGGGAACCAGACTGCTGGAGTTTTGTGATGCAAACGATCTTATGGTTTGCAATACCAACTTCAGGAAACCTGTCTGTCACTTAGTCACCTACCGTTCTGGCAGACGCACCAGCCAAATCGACTACATCCTCGCCAGAAATAGGGAAAGAGGATGGCTTATAAATGCCAAAACCTTCCTAGGTGAACAATGCACCCCTCAACACAGATTAGTGGTAAGCGACTTCAGGATCAAGGCTAATTGGATGCCCAGAAGTAGACCAGCTTGGAGGAGAAGGGTTTGGAAGTTTAAAGATCCTTCAACTGGACAGAGATTTAGAAATGTCTTACTCGAAGCATTTGACAAAATAGAAGGAGATATAGCATCACACAACGTGGAAGACATTTGGAGGTTTCTACGGGACAACTTGCCGAGATCCACCGACCAGATCTGCGGATGGTGCAAAGTCCCCTCTCGACCCAAAGTAACGTGGTGGTGGAACAATGTGGTTGACAGGGCTATTAGACAAAAGAAACAGGCTTGGAAGAATGGAGGTAGCAGGGAATTGTATCAGACTGTCAGAAGGGAAGCTAGGAGACAGGTTTACTTAGCCAGAGGGGAAGCAGATAAGAAAAAATTTGCCAATGCTCTGCGCTGTGAGGACCAAAGACTTGAAGTATTTCATGTTGCAAGACAGTGTGTGAGAGAGAATCATGATGTCGTAGGAGAGAAATGTGTTCGCATGGATGATGGCTCACTTGCACTAAACGAGGCTGCAAAGAGAGAAGTTTGGAGACCCCACTATGAAAGGCTGCTTAATAAAGAGAATGAATGGGAGAAAGAGAGCCTGCCGTATGTCGACCCAACAGAGGGACCAGCTATCCTAATTGACAATACTTTGGTAGATAAAGCGTTCAAGAGTATGAAGACAGGGAAAGCCCCGGGCCCATCAGGAATCACTGCAGAGATGCTCAAAATATCTGGCAGTGTCGGCTATAGCCTAGTCGCCCGTATAGTTAATCAGGTGATACACAAAGGAGTCATACCCAATGGCTGGTGTAGCAGCACCATAGTCAACTGCTACAAAGGTAAAGGTGACGCTTTAGACACAAACAATTTAAGAGGTATCAAGTTGTTGCACCAGGTAATGAATGTCACCGAGAGGGTCATAGCCCAACAAATTAGGGAGAGAGTCAGTTTAGATGAGATGCAGTTCCAGGTTCGTTCCAGGGAAAAGCACCACTGATGCTATATTTCTGGTAAGACAGCTGCAGGAGAAATACCTAGCGAAAGATAAACCTCTGTACCTGTCTTTCGTTGACATGGAGAAAGCCTTTGACAGGGTCCCCCGATCTGGTGATCAATGAGGAAACTAGGGATAGATGAGTGGTTAATGATGTCTGTGCAAGCCATGTACAGGGACACTGTCAGTAAGATGTGGGTTGGCAACGAGTACAGTGAAGAATTCCTGGTTGAGGTAGGGGTCCACCAAGGTTCGGTCCTCAGCCCCCTCCTATTTATCATAGTCCTCCAGGCAATAACACAGGAATTCAAGACGGGGTGCCCCCTGGGAGCTCCTCTATGCTGATGACCTTGCCCTAATTGCTGAGTCACTATCAAAACTAGAGAAGCTTCAGGTGTGGAAGCAAGGACTAGAATCGAAGGTCCTTAGAGTCAACCTAGCTAGAACCAAAGTCCTAATAAGTAGGAAGGTAGACAAAACACAAACCCCTTCAGATAGATGGCCCTGCTCGATCTGTAGAAAAAGCGTAGGTAGAAACTCTATAAGATGTATCCAGTGTAAGCTATGGACACATAAGAGGAGCAGCAATATCAAAGGAAGGCTACCTAGGAAGATAGTTTTTGTATGTGGCAGATGCTCAGGAGCAATAAACACTGAAAATGTGCAGAAAACAACCTTTGCCACACACCAGGGAGAAAAACTAGAAGTAGTTGATAGCTTCCGCTACCTAAGTGACAGTTTGTAGCGGGGGAGGTTGCACTGAAAGTGTAGCTGCTAGAATAAGAATACCTTGGGCAAAGTTTAGAGAACTCTTACCTCTGCTGGTGACAAAGGGCTTCTCACTCAGAGTAAAAGGCAGACTGTATGATGCATGTGTACGAACAGCCATGCTACATGCCAGTGAAATATGGGCCGTGACTGCTGAGGACATGCATGAGCTCGCAAGGAATGAAGCCAGTATGCTCTGATGGATGTGTAATGTCAGTGTGCATACTCGACAGAGTGTAAGTACCTTGAGAGAAAAGTTAGTGGTGTGTAGGAGAGACGATTGCACTGGTATGAACATGTGGCAAGAATGGATGAGGGTAGCTGTGTGAAAAAGTGCCACACCCTAGCAGTTGAGGGTACCTTGTGGAAGAGGTAGACCCAGAAAGACCTGGGATGAGGTGGTGAAGCACGGCCTTCTAAATTTAGGCCTCACCGAGGCAATGACCAGTGACCGGGACCTTTGGAAATATGCAGTACATGAGGAGACTCGGCAACGCAAGTGAGAGCTTAATCTGTGCTCTCTGCCAGAAGTGTAGCCAGCTCACTTATTTGTATCTTTACTTCTTTGGACACTAAAAACTCTGCGAAGACCTGTTGAGGCAAGTGAATTTGCAATTTGAAATCTGAAATGGTAATAGAATCAAATCCGACAACTGGCACCCATGCCAACCTCTCCTACAGCACTGTCCGAGCATGTTCATTACCAGAGCAGCTGTCTGGCTTCCATGTTAGTGGCCCGTAAATAGCACCATTTGAGCAGAACTGTTACCAGCGTCGCCTTCTAGCACTTGTGCTGGTGGCACGTTAGAAAATCATTTGAGCGAGGTCGTTGCCAGTACTGCTGTACTGGCTCCCATGCATGTGGCACGTAAAAAACACCTTTCTGAGCGTGGCCGTTGCCAGTACCTTGTGACCGGCCCTCGTGCCGGTAGCACGTGAAAACACCGACTACACTCTCTGAGTGGTTGGTGTTAGGAAGCGCATCCAGCTGTAGAAACTCTACCAGATCAGATTGGAGTCTGGTGCAGCTTGCTGGGTGCCAGTCCTCAGTCAAATCGTCCAACCCATGCTAGCATGGAAAGCGGACATTAAACGACGATGATGATGTATATATATATGTATATCTATTTCTATATATGTATATATATTTAGATATATGTATGTATGAATGTATACTCTTTTTACTATTTTACTTGTTTCAGTCATTTGACTGCGGCCATGCTGAAGCACCGCCTTTATTCAAGCAAATGGACCCCAGGACTTATTCTTTGGATGCCTGGTACTTATTCTATCGGTCTCTTTTGCCGAACCGCTAAGGACCTAAACACACCAGCATCGGTTGTCAAGCAATGTTGGGGGGACAAACACAGACACACAAACACACATACATATATATATATATATATACACAACAGGCTTCTTTCAGTTTCCATCTACCAAATCCACTCACAAGGCTTTGGTCGGCCCGAGGCTATAGTAGAAGACACTTACCCAAGGTGCCACGCAGTGGGAATGAACCCAGAACCATGTGGTTGGTAAGCAAGCTACTTATCACACAGCCACTCCTGCACCTATGTATATTTATATATATGCATATGTGAATATATGTATATTTATATATATGTAAATATGAATGTATGTATATTTATATATGTGTATATAAATGCATGTATATTTATATATATGTATATATAAATGTATGTATATATATATATATATCTATCTATATATATATATATATATATATATTATCTATAAAAGGCAGATTTTCTCTGTGTATGCATGTTTAAAATTTATTCAGTCACACAATTCCAAATTTTGTGGATGAAAAAATCGGAATTAATATTGTAAATACCATAACGTAGGTCATACGGTCATTCCTTCGGTCAAAATGTGTACCAGTTTCGAAATAAATCGATCAAACTACGTACATGACCATTTTCCCCTCCAATACAATCTAATTCCCTCTTTCTGTTACCATTACAAATCATCTCAACTGCCACTTTCTCTTATGAACGTTTACGAACGATCCAAGAAAAAAGACAGAAAGAAAGGAAGGAAAAAGACTGAGAGTCAAATAAACAGACACACTACCAATACATATGTAACCAAGGTTACATATGACCTCATTCTAAACTTGTATGTGTATATATGTATATAGCCATGACTGGTGAAAGAAATATCACTATTTCTGTAATGATTTGTACTGGATGAAGGACCAAATTTGTGAAGTAAACTGTAAGTTTTTTTATATTTCACCAACAATTTTCATCCTTTCACATACTTGACTATCTTTGTAATTATATTTATTTGTATTTTTTCCATAACGGATTTGATCCTAAATGTGAATCCAAAGCTATTTTGGAACTTGTTATTTCAGTATCTAAAACAATGGCACCATTTGCCAATTTATATTGGTAAATGACTACAGAAATGCTATATTTTATATTTATTTTTGATCCATGCCTATGACAAAATGAACTTACCAATATATAGATACCTCACTCATTGATTCATCACAATATTTCATTGTTCTGAATTGTTATTCAACTTTGGAACAACAGAGCCTAAAAACAGCAAGAAACCCAGATAGTGGGACATTTTTGTGCCAACTAGAATTGAACCCAATTAACTTGGTTTTCATATTTGTCTCCTACCTTTTTTTAACTAACCAGCTGTATAGATGTAAACACAATTCCTTCTTCCTTTCTTCCTTCTTTCTTTCCTTCTCTTTTCCATTGACACTCCTTTCAGATACACAGGCACACACTCACAAAAGCACACCCACACTCTCTCCCACTGGACAATAATGCCAACTCTTTGAAAAACAACTTTCTTCCAAACAATGCCATCTGGTTTTGCCATTTTTAAAGGCCAAGAATAAACTTATCATTGAAAGAACTGACCAGCTATAAACACAATTTTCTTCTTTCACCTTTCCTTCTCTTTCCCATTGACACTCCTTTCAGATACACAGGTACACACACACACACACACACATACACTGTCTCTCACTTTTCCCTCCATTCCTCACCCTCTTTTACTATCCTATATATCTCTCTCCACCCCTACACATTCAATAATACTATAAAAAGAGACATCCTCTGAAGTGAAATCATATTTTGAAGAACCTACAAGAATAAGTACAAGCGCTAATATTTATAAAACATGTGACATATTAATAAAAATCTGTAAATGTACAACCATCCAGATATCTGAGTACCTTATTATTTTTTCCAATATATATATATATATATATTCATCAGCACAAGATAACTGTTGGCTACAGATGGTAGCACTAGATCTTGTTTGAGGTATATACTTTTACTAGCAGTATAACCCGACCTTGTCTGGGTGTGACTTATTACGCCATCTACGATAAGTCTTGCTTGGTGCAAATCAACTAAAACAGAAAGCCTTACAACAAAAAAACCCTTATGATGTAAATATGTTCATAATTCAAAAGACGATGAAATTAATAGGGAAAGTCTGAAGGCGTAACATTATTAAGCGTACGTAAATTTCATCCGTCTAATTGGCTGTAGAAAAGCTTGTGCAAAACAAATTTTATCGCTGGAGGTAGGATGGCAATTTCTGATGAAGCAATTGCTGGCGATCTGTTGGTACACAGTTTAGCCAGAATTCTATCAGATTAGGCAGAAGATGTTGATGCACCATTTTCCATTATGTTCAAAGTAGCTACTGGAATGTAGTGAATTGCTGCAGTCTGTTGCTGTCAATTTAAACTGGTTGCTTTCTTTCCCCAGCAAACTCTCTTTTTTGGAGGCATAATCTATGTATATATTAAACAGAACAACAAAAGTTATAATAGATGGCAGGGTCGGTAATTTTCACATTTCTGTAATTTTTCAGATTAACACCTGCACGATTACCCAAACCTAACCCTAAAACCTAACCTTAAAATCCAAACCCTAACCCTAAAACCGTAACCCTAACCCTAATCCTAACCTTAAACCCTAACCCCCTAGTGAAAATCGTGGTATATTTACCAAACATTGACGAACATGAGTTATATTGTTGTCAATGATTGTGTGTACAGGTAGAAGGGAAGAAATATAAAAATTGCTAGAAACAACAGCCAAATCTCCCTTAAATCACACAAAGTAAACGGAATTTTAAAATGTTTACATCAATGGAATTTTTTCGATGTGAACTTTCCAATGCAGTAATTATGCGCTCAACATATAATATAGAGAGTAAGAGTAAAAGAGAGAGAGAGATAGTGATACATAAACCCTAACACCCTAATGAAAATCGTGGTATATTTACCAAATATTGATGAACAGGAGTTATATTGTAGTGAATGTTTTGTGAGAGAGGAAGAGAGAGAGAGGGGGGAGAAAGGAATAGTGATGGTAGCAATGAAGAGAGAGAAAGAGAGAACGAAAGACAGTTATAAAATAGCAATGCATGTACGTGTTTATATAAGAAACACAGAAACTAAATCTTATATCTATAATGTTGAATTGTGTATGTGTTTATGTATATGTTGTTGTCACAGATCACGTATGTGTGGTCGTGTGTGTTTTTACGTTTCTATGTTATGAAAAATATGTTAGAAGTAGAGGAAAGGTATTAAATGAGAGAGAGGAAGAAGTAAGAGTGTAAAATGTAACCAAGTTAATCTATGACTTTGTATGTATCACTTTCTCTCTCTCTTCCTCTCCCTCTTTTACTCTTACTCCCTATAACAACACTGGTACAGGTAGAAGGGAAGAAATATAAAAGTTGCTAGAAACAACAGCCAAATCTCCCTTAAATCACACAAAGTAAACGGAATTTAAAAAATCTAATTACTGCACTGGAAAGTTCACATCGAGAAAATTCCATTGATGTAAAAATTTTTATGAAAAAGTGGAAAATGTGGATTTCTATAAACTTTAAAAAAGGCTTCACACAGACACACAACTTCAGCTTTATATATTAAGATAGTGACACACAGTCACTGATCTCATAAGGAGAAAATACAATTAGTTTTAAATCTCTAGCGAAAAATAAGTAGTAACATTACTACAGAGTAAAGTCTAGTTGCCAATCTACTGTGGCAGTCCTGTTTAGGGAGGTGTAATGTTCCCGTGCACCAATGGTTTCTAGGTTATTTCTCTTCATCAGCACCTGATAACCTTTCTCTAGAGATTGCAGCACTAGGTCTTGTTCGAGGTATATATTTTTTAAGTGACACACAATCACTGACCAAGTAAGGATAAAAATCACTTATTTCTAAATTTCTTAGCCAGAAATAAGTAGTAACAGTATTACAGAGCAAAGTTTATTTGCCAACGTAAAGTGGCAGTCATGATTAGGACAGTGTTACTAACTTTTTTAGTCCCAGGAAAACATCTGTTACAGCTGGCTATGTGAAGACTCCTTCTAATAGGACTATATATGAGTTTTTGTGCACACCGACTTTACTAACTCCTCATATTATTATTTCTTTTTTTAATAGTTAATAAAGTTGCTGTAATTGCATATAATGTATATAAACTCCTTTATCCATTAACTTTGATCTACACTCATCCTAGAAGCTGTTAAACCCAACCAACTGACCAATGGTAAATAACCAAAATTTGTTTACCTTTGGAAAGCAAACCTATCATTCACCTAGAATTGTGATAGTAACAGAAAAATCTGAGTAGCATTACTGTGTGTGTATGTACATACTGTAGGAAGACTGCCTGCTGAGTAGTTTTCTGCAAGTCGTTTAATATTTTCACATTTGACTCCCAGTTTGAGTAATTTTTCTGATGTTTCATCTAATTTTCTTTTGTATTTTTTATTCATCTAACAGCTCTGTTGCTAAATATTAATTTTATTATTTTATTCTTGTTTAGTGTGCTAGAAATAGCAGGAACCATATGGGTATATTCTAAGGCCTGTGGCAGATCAAACAACCATCATCATCATCAATTAACATCTGTTTTCTATGCTGGCATGTATTGGATGGTTTACAGAAGCTGGCAAGCCATACAATTGCACCAGGTTTCATTGTCTGCTTTAGTATGGTTTCTATGGTTGAATGCCCTTTTCTAACACTAACCACTTTACAGCATGTTCTAGGTGCTTTTTATGTAGCACCAACATTGGTGCTTTTTACATGACACCAGCATGGTCGTTGAGTAACTTGCAACGACTCCTTGGCTAGGAGAGGTCATGGTACTGAAGGAGGTAACATTGTGCTTGAGTACTGGTTGAGAAGTTAAAGTATAGCAGAGGAATAGAATAGAAACAGGTATCTTACTATAGAGGAGATACTTGGCTATCCCAGTAGGGAAAGAAAGAAGAGAAATAGTCAGAGAGAAAGATGGAGACAGACGGAGTGGGAAAGAGAGAATTTTTTCGAGTTGGGATCCCAAATTATGCCAGTATCTCTGGAAGATTTCATTTTATTAAAAAATGTTCATTTAACAAATTCCAGAAGGACAGCTTTCTGCTAAATAATATTTCAACATTTGATTCCTAGTTTGAGTACTTTTTCTGATATGTCCAATTTCCTTTTGTATCTTTTATTCATCTTATAGCATTCACTCAATAAAATGACACTAATTGCTTGCACACAAAAAAATTGTAAAAATTCATGAAGAAATCAGCTATTATGTTGGTTTATCACCTCATGTGTATTTGAAAATATCTTATTGAAAAACTTGTAGCTTTGAACTCATGTGATTATATAACTTATTATTTCCTCTGCAATATTGTTCATTGATACCATCATCATCATTTAATATCCATTTTCCATGCTGGCTTAAGTTAGATGGTTTGACAGGAACTGGCCAGCTTGAGAGCTGCACCACGTTCCAGTTGTCTGTTTTGGCATGGTTTCTTCAGTTGGATGCCCTTTCCTAACACCAACCATTTTATAATGTATACTGGGTGCTTTTTTGTGTACCATAGGCACCAGTATAGGTGATTTTCACATGGCACCTACACAAGTGCACTTAACATGGAACCAGCACAGGTTATTAATATTAAAATCTATCTATACGATCATACAACTGAATAATGGCAGTAGAGGGTGAGAGTGAGGCAGACAGGAAACAAGAAAGATAGAGGGTGGGGAGAAAATGAAACTAACAGAGTGTGTAGGGGCAAGATGAACATTGTATACTGAATTGAAAAATTCCAATATGGAAACAAATAGTGCAGTATGCATATTGTATTATACACATTCATGTATAACTGAATGAAACTTTAAATATGAAATTTCTATGTAATTTTGATTAAGATAAATAGATATACAATAAATGGAGAGAGTCATTGAAAAAAAATGAAGGAAGAGAATAAGACTGACAAAGATAAAGTCATATGGATACAGAAATAGAGGCAATAAACAAAGAAGAGGTGGAAAGAGAGAGAGTGTTGCTAGGAAAAAAATAGAAGAAAAGGGATATAAATGTAAGACATTGCAGTGAATAGAATTGTGATTTCTTAAAAGCATGTAGTTGAAATTTTCAGTATTAAAAGCAACTTCAAAAACATATTCTGATAATAAAAAAAAAATGTATTGAAATAGGAAATTGCAAAATCTTGAAAAGCAGCTTTCTCCATTATAGTGTGTGTGTATGTGTTCATATCTCTCTCTTTCTCTTATATATATATATATATATATATATATATATATATCATATAACTGCCCAGACTATCAGATGTTGTTACACCTCACTGGTCATAATGTGTTTTGCATTGTTTTAGCCTTCGAATGTTGCCACTCTGCTAGCTAAACAAATAGTCCAGTATTCCCCCCTGATTTAAAGGGGTACTTGGACAACGTGAAGTGAAGGGTTTTGCTCAAGAACACAACATACTATCCAGTCTGGGAATCAAACCCACAATTTCGTGATCATGAGTACAGCAGCCTAAGCACTGGGCCACGTGGCTTCACACACACATATATGTTAAAATTATTGTTTCCTAATAAATAACTTTGTTCAAAAGTATTTTTGTATGCAACTCCTCAAATATGTCGGTCAATGTTAATAAACTTCTGTTCTTTTTATAATGCAGATGTTTGATATCAGTCAAATTACTTTAAAAGAGCTTGACTACACTGTGCCAGTGAGTTTAACTATTACAGAAGATGGCTTTATCACAGCATTGGTGGGCTACTTTGATGTTATTTTTGATGGACCTAACATGAACCCTGTAAGTATTATAGTATATAGCTGTATTTTATACCTTCAGTTATTAATTATAATCTTGCTGCTGAAGAAGGAAACTGTAGATATTTAATTTGAACAAACAACTGAGGCATCAGAGTTTACATTCTCTTGATTCTAAGTAAATATTAGAAAGTAGAACAACAGTTCACCATTATAAATAATAACTGCCCTATGAAATTGATAAAACATTTTCATTAGGTCACAATGCCAAGCTTAGCCAATGTATGACCCTGTGGGTTGACTGTAGCCATGTGAATAGAATTTGATAGATGGAAGTTTTGTACAAGTTTGTCAGTAGGATTGTTCCTGTTCTTCAATGTTGCCTTTGAGAGATTATATTAAACTGGTTAACTGGTTATGCAGATACTTTCACCCCACCATTCTTGGGGGCACTGAAAAAGGAATTTTACATGTAACTTCACACTGACATTGTCTTGGTATTGGTAATATGTTTATACCCATATAAGTCTGACAGCTTATATGAAAAGTACCAGTTACACACTGGGGTCGATGTAATTGATTTAATCCCTTTGTCTGTCCTTGTTTAGCCCCTATTGGCAATAAATATATGAAAATATGTATGGATTAATGTCAAGAAGAGCATATGGCTATAGAATACTGTCTCAATAAGTCTTGTCCAACCCATACCAGCATGTAGTAAGCACACTAAAATGATGATGTTGATGATACATGTTGAGTGAAGTTGGATTAAAATTAGTGATGGTGACTTGAGTGAAATGTATATGGAAGAAGTTTTAAGAAGTGAATGACATACTAATTAGCAGTGAAGTCACTGAAACTGAAAGGAGAGGTGTATGCTGCATGTCTGAAAAGTACTAAGATTTACAGGAGTACAACATGAATAATGAAGTGGAATAGCAGAGAGTACTTGAAAACACAGAAATGAGAATAGTTTGGTAACTGGGCAAAGTATCATTGAGGGAAAAGTTACAAACAATAAATTATAGAATGTTATGAAGAGAAATGGGATGGGATAAGAATAGTTTGGTCGTGTGCTGAGGAAGGATGAAAGTGATTTGGAAAAAGGAGCAATAGAATTAAATATAGTACTTTAAGGAAGGGAAAAGCTAAGAAAGACATAGCTAAATGTAGGAGGAAATGGGAGCAAAAAGATTAATGAAAGCAGGTATGAAAGATACGACAAAATGGTTAGCCTCTGCTTTAGCAGGATAAATAGCCTTAAAATGTTTGTAGTTATAAACATGTGAGTTCAAATGGTTGACTTGGTTAGATAACCATCTAGAATGTTGGTGCTTTATATCTTATCTCCTGATACTATTCGTGTTTTAAAATTATTTATACATTCTAACCACTATGTGCTGTGATAAATCTAGTGCTCTGCAGTAGACTTGTATTTCATCCAGTGAAAGGTTTATCTGCCCTTCATTTATTACTTAGAAAAAGATTAGCTTGTTTTTTTAATTACTAACAGAGACAGTCTTCCTACGAAAGAAACATTTGTTTTTCAGGTAACATTTTCAACTGGTCCTTTGTCAACACCAACACACTGGAAACAGACTGTATTTTTAATAGATCCTGAAATTCCTGTGAAAAAAGGTGAGACTGAATCATTATTTATGTTTTTGGCATGATATTGATGTTCTCAAGTAGATAAAACTCTGAAATTTTTCTTTAACTGTTGCTTTATCATTTGCATATATTCATATATTTTATTTGTTTTCTAGATGATATCTTGACTGGAACTCTCACCTGCATGAAGAACAGAAAATCTCCACGAACACTGGTCGTACGGCTGTCCATTGCAGATAGATTTGCATCATATATTATTGAATAACTGGAACTAATGCACGTACACGTGTGTGTGTATAAATATAAATTTTAAGCCAATTCTTTTAATCAGTTGTTACTTAAAGTTTTGCTTTTCTGCCTGTTGAATAACACAAAATAATGAAAGCAGTAACTATGTTAAATAAAACATTTTGAATAATATCTGAATATAATGAATGTCTCTGATTTAATAGAGTAAATGGTAGACAAAGAGATAAAAAAAAACTGATCAAAAGTTGTTGTATGTGGAATCTGTACACCCCTGTGATTGGCTAAGTGAACTATACTAGTTCGTATAAATGAGCATGCACAAAACAGTCTGCGAAGAGTGTCATATGCACAGTCATATATTGTACAGGTCGTAGGAATTATTGAATAGAGATATTGAGGAGTGCTTGTTGAAGATACACAGTTGGATATCAGGAACGTTTGATATTATAAGAATTCAGATATAACAATGACGACGAGAAGTCGTACGTCATTTCAAAAGTTTAAACTGGAATGATAGTAGTATAAGGGTGGTAACTTGTGTTGTAATGTCATAAGTTCAGACATTAATAAAAACACACACATATACGAAGGAGAAGTCAAAATTTATCCTCACTTTTGCCAAATTTCTTTAGGTTGGTTGCACTGCCTTCAGTGCTTGCATGCGAAAAAGTTGTACTCTTGTGGTTACATAATGAAAGAAAGGAGTCAACACTTACACTGCATAGATATATGTATGAGTGCATTGAAAAGTTCAAAAATGGCCAGACAAGCTTGAAGTAGAAAGAGGGAGCAGGATGGCCATCAACCTCTACCACTGATGTGAAGATTCAACGTGCTCAAGAAATGGTTCTGGTGACCTGACAAGTAACCATTGATGAGGTCGCTTGTGCTCTGCAAATTAATCATGGCTCTGCATATGCAATCATCCATGACAAGCTTTGCCTTTCTAAAGCCTGTGCAAAATGGGTGCCAAGAGAGCTTACTTAAGTGCATAAGCATAGTTGTGTGGAAACCTGTCAGTGCTTACTTGACCACTGCAGCAATGAAGATGAAGTTTCTTTGGAGCAAATAGTCTGAAGAGAAGAGACCTGGGCTCACACCAAACCAGAATTCAAAAAGCAGAGAATGGAATTGAAATTCAGGATTCAACATTCCATAGAAAAAGTAATGCTAACTGTTTTTTGGGATGCAAAAGAGCTTATACTGGAACATTAGCTGGAGAAGGAGTCTACAGTCATCATTGTTGGCTACAGTCAAATGTTGGCCAACAAAATGAAACCAGAAATTCACACCAAAGTTCAAGTCTATAGTCAAAGTAAGTATTATTGTTACACAACAATGCATGGCCACCCACACCTCTGAAACCTTTCAAAAATTGGGTTTTGAGTTGCTGGAACATCCTGCTTACAGTCCAGATCATGCCCTTTCCAACTACCACCTCTTTGGACCACTCAAACTTTCTTTACAAGATCATCAGTTTGCTACAGACAGAAATTTAGGAAGTTGTGCTTAAATGGCTACACGACTAGCCATTAACATTCTTCTCTTATGGAATAAGTAAGCTTATGGACCCTTGAAGAAGTACATTGAAAATCAAGAAGGCTGTCAAAAAGTGATATAATTGTTTAACCCTTGTTTTTGTTTTAATAAATTATGGAAACAAGTGAGTACAACTTTTGACTTATCCTTGTGTGTGTGTGTGTATATATATATATATATATATATATACTTCATTTAGAGAATTAACATTGCTATATATATATATAATCAAAATAAGCAACAGTATATCAAGAAGTGATGCAGTACGACCGTTTCAGGCAGCTCCATTCAACTGAACAATGCAATCATTACATCAGTTTAAATGTAGGGCTATCATCTGCTGCACAAATAGAATTTTAATCAGTCGGACACATTAATAGAATTTTACTCAAATACTTTAACAAAGCAAGAAGATAGAAGAAATCCATGTTGTCGCTATTGCAGCTAAGAATATATATATACTATTGAAGAGGTTGCAAGAAGTAACAATAATTTTAGAAAAAATGAACGGAAATCGAACCGGTGAGTTTGTTAGTTAATAAGGCATTAAAACAGAATGACTCTCCCCAGACATAATAGAATAATAAATAAAATTGCATATATATACACACACACATATATCCTTATCACCATCATTGTTTAACATCCGTCTTCCATGCATGCATGTGTAGGACAGTTGACAGGAGCTGACCAGGTAGAAAACTACCCTAGTCTACTGTGTTCATTTGGCAAGCTGGATACCCCTCAACTGGCACAGACGAAGTTAGTTTTGGCATGATTTTTACAGCTGGATGCCCTTCCAAATGCCAATCACTTTACAGTGTGGACTAGATGGGTTTTACATGGCACCAGCAGTGGCATTCCAGGAGGGGAACTTGTGTGAGAGGATGAAAGGTTAGTGTGACAGAAATAGGTGTCTTGCTATTGAGGAGGTACAAGAAAAGGGGTAGAAACAGGTGTGCTGATGTAAAGGAGATACTGGGTTACCTAGTCAGAGGAAAAATAAGAGAAGGAAAGAGAGAGTGACCAAGAATGAGGGCAGAAATAGGTGTGCTGCTGTAGAGGAGATACATGGCTATCCAGCCAGAGGGAGGAGCAAGGGAAAGAGAAAGTAGGAAACAGCAAAAGTGTAAAAGAGCAGGAGAGAGATGGCAAAGTGCCAAGGTACACTCACAAGTAACAAGGATCAGAGCATAGATGTGATGTTAGAGTAGGGAAAGAGAGAGGTATGGAGGTCGTAATATACACAGTCAGGTATTGCCAAGAAGGTGCAAGTAGGGAGTGCAGATTGCAGTGACTGGCAAAAACCTGGTTAGAAAAATAGGAACAGCAATACAGTGAGCAGAGCAGTGAAGGTAGGAAAGGGGATTGGGAGACAATCATAATTTATAAAGACGAAATGTGAAAAAAAAAAAGAAGCAGTTTAGGAGAGGAGATGTAGTTTGGTTTCTTGGGGTAGGGTAGGTAAAAAGTTTGTTGTATGTAGGTGGGGCACAACACTTCTAGCACTCGGTTTCACTGACATGGGCAGCTCTTCTCTAGAACCTTATATTGCCAAACATCTTGGTCTGTTGTCATTTCCTCCATGAACCCCAACATCCTAAGATCGGTCCTCACCACTTCATCCCATATCTTCCTGAGTTTCCGTCTTCCACAGGTACCATTCGCTTTCAGTGACAGGCACTTCTGTATATAGCTATCTTTACTCATACACATCACATGTCCAAACCAATGCATTCTCCTCTCCTGCATGCCACATTTAATCCCTCTTATACCTAGCTTTTCTCTCAACACAGCACTGCTTTGTCGGTCATGCATACTGATGTTGCAAGTCTGGAGCACACTAGCTTCATTCCTTTCTAGTCTACACATGTCTTCAGCAGTCAGACTCCATGTCTCGCTACCATGTAATAAAGGCCGTTCTTACACAAGCATCATACAATATACCTTTCACTCTGAGAGAGTCCTTTAGTTGCCAATAGAAGTAGTAGCTCTCTGAACTTACTCCATTCTTATTCTAAAAACAATACTTTCAGGGCATCCACTACCATTACTAATTTGGTCACTTAAATAGCAGAAACTATCTACTACCCCAAGAGAGCCTCCTGTGGTAGCAAGCTAGCTTCCCAACCACATGGTTACTGGTTCAGTAAGTGTCTTTTGTTATAGCCTCAGGCCAAGCATAGCCTTGTGATTGGATTTGGTATATATCTGTGGGTGTGTGTGTATTTTTGTACCCCCATCACAGCCAGTTTAATGTCTCCTGTAACTTAGCGATTCAGCATAAGTGACAGATAGAATAAGTACTAGGCTTTAAGAAAAGTCCTGGGGTTGATTTGTTTAACTAAAACCCTTTAACATGGTGCCCCAGTATGCCTATAGTCAAATGACTGAAACAAGTAAAAGAGTGTGTGTGTGTGTATATATATATATATATATATATATATATTTATATATATATATATATATAAATGGTAAGGTATTGCCAAAGGTGTATGAGTAGGGATTAAAAGACTTCACATGAATGGAAAGAGTGTGGGGGTGGGGGACAACAGGATAACAATGACACACTGAGCAGGGCAGTGGGGACAAGGTTAGGGAGCAAGAGGTAAGCATAGCGCATGAAAAGAGTAAAAGGATTGATGTAGGTTGGTTTGTGGAAAAGTTTTGTTGTTACATGTGGGTGGAACTCAATTTTGCTGAAGTGGACAGGTCTTCTCAAGAACTTCATATTACCAGACATCTTGGTCCATTATCATCTCCTCCATGAGGCATCCTGAGATCACTCTTCACCACTTCATCCCATGTCTTCCTGGGTCTCCCTCTTCCACAGGTGCCATCTTCTCTCAGTGATCAGCACTTTATACAACTGTCTTCATTCATGTATGTTCAGGTATGGCAATGCAAACAGGAAAATATTACTCAAAATATGAGTATATTATATTTTTATTAATATTTAGTGGAAGCAACAGAGTGACTCAAGGTCCAATTGTTCCGTGCATTGATACTTATCAAATTAATTACAAGTTGAAGAGCTGTAGGTTTATATAGTTGGTGAGACATTTTCTGCTGGATTATTCTGGATAGAATTTTAAATCATAATAATGTCGCATTCATAATTCATATTTTTCAAATTGTTTGTCTGTTATGTAAGTAAAGAAATAAAGAGAGAAAAAAAAGAAACCTTGTGTGTATCTTCGCACATAAAAACAAAATTTGCACAGATATATGAAAGGGAGAGTATATAAATTAGAAATATAAGCATATACATGTACATATATATACACATGCATGTCTATAGGACACATTCATGCACATGTGCACATCTATAATTATACATACGTATATATATATATATTTAGATGAAAACGGTTTTATTGAAATTCGTTGGTACTCTGAGTTTCAAACGTGATGCTAGTCTTCACCCATTTTGAATTTGAATGAAAGAAGTTGGTTGTTATTACTGTAAGGTGGGCTGTGATTGGTCGGGGAAGGTCACGTAGTGTTGTGGTATATTGGTATCTTATCAACAACAGTTAGTTGGAAAATATTGCATGGTTAACAAGAAATTGACCACAAGGTGGACAGGAAATCAGTCAGGTTGTTGGTGGGGAAGTAGGAATGGGCGGTATGTGCAAATATATAATTATATATATAGGTGTATGGACACGCTCATATGGTTTGTGTACAGTTTTATATTGTTACAAGCATGCACATTTGTACATGGGCACCCACATGCACACACCCATATTCACTTATAAGTATATATGCATGCATGAAAATACATGTGCATAACAACCATTGGGAATTGGTAAGCATTCACCACGGTTAATTTCCTCTTCACCATTTTCTTTGAGGTGGCTCCATTGGCCACTACTGCCTGACTTCTATCTTTCAGAAAGTCATGATACCACTCTCCAAGTTTTCCATCTATGCCTAGATGACACAGTTTGTGGCATATCATACCATGATCCACTTTATCAAAAGTTTTTGCAAAGTCAAGGTATATTGCGCCCACATTTGAGTTGTTGACTAACTGCCTCAACACCCAGTCATAGTGCTGTAAGATCTGAGTCAGGCAGTTCCTACCTGGTCGAAAGCTATGCTTGGTATGTGCTCCCCAGCTGGACGGGACGCCAGTCCATCTCAGCGTTACTCATTTTTGCCAGCTGAGTGGACTGGGGCAATGTGAAATGAAGTGTCTTGCTCAAGAACACAACGTGTTGCCCGGTCCAGGAATCGAAACCACAATCTTACGATCATGATGCTGACACCCTAACCACTAAGCTACACGCCTCCACACATATACGATATATATATATATATATATATATATATATATATATATATATATATATATATATATATATATATATATATATATATATATATATATATATATATATATATATATATATATATATATATGGGAGAATATACAAAAAATAACAACAGACGAGGACAGGTGGTGTAAATAACAAAAGTATATATTAGTATGACGCTCGGGAATACGGAAAGTCTTTGACGTTTCGAGCTACGCTCTTCAACAGAAAGAATACGGAGACAAGGAGAAAAACACGGAGAAAAAAAATTGAATAGTGTTCAGTCAACGGTCAATCATAATAATGGCCGATCATAACAATGACTGACCGGAAGTTAGAAATTCTTATTTCAGGAGAGCTAAGAAAGGGGGAGATAACGAACGGTGATCGGGAACGAGGGGCTGTGTGTGGGAGGTAGACTGCTGGTGATCTTGACGCATGTAGTGTGAAAATGGGGGAAGGGAGAAAGGGAGAAAGTAGTTGGTCAGTTGTAGTGTGTGCGTGGTGTGATGCGAGGGTATTGGTGTGGTGTGCGTGGTGTGATGCAAGGGTATTGGTGTGGTGTGATGTGAGGGTGTTGGGAGGTGGGGAAGGCATGGGTGGAGTGTGGGGTAGAGGTATGGGGTTTGTGGGTAGGGTGGGGTATGTGGGTAGGGGTGGGTGGTGGGTGTAAGGAATTGGATGGGGTGGAGTGGGAAGGTAGAGTAGGAGTGTATTGGGGTGTGGTGGGATGAGCTTATGAGGGGGTGTTGACGAGGAGGGAGAAGGGGAAGGTCGATGTAAGAGAGGGGGAAGATGGGTATGGGAGGGGAGAGGAAGAGAGGAGAGAGGGTGGGTATAAGAGAGGGAAGGGGGATTGAGAGAGGGGGAAGGTGGGTATGGGGGGAGAAAGAGAGTGAGAGAGAGGGAAGAGGGGTATGGGGGGAAGAAGAAAGGAAGAGAAAGAGAGTGAGAGAGAGGGGAAGAGAGTGAGAGAGTAAGGGTGAGAGAGTAAGAGTGTAGAGAGTAGGAGAGTAAGAGTGTAGAGAGTAAGAGTGAGAGAGGGGGGAGTACGGGAGAGGGGGAGGGGGGAGTACGAGAGAAGAGAGTGAGAGAGAGTAAGAGAGAGGAGTGAAAGAGTAGGAGAGTAAGAGTGTAGAGAGTAAGAGTGAGAGAGGGGGGGAGTACGAGAGAAGAGAGTGCGAGAGAGTAAGAGAGAGGAGAGAAAGAGTAGGGGTGAAGAGAAGTGGGAGTGGAGAGAAGTATGAAGAGAGGTGAAGAGACGTACAAAGAAGTAGGAGTCGGAGCAGGAGGTGGGGGAGGGGAGAGATGGGTGGTAGGAGGGAGGGTGGGGGAGAGAGACAGGAGGGGGGGGTTAGATGAAGAGTGGAGGGGAGTTGAGCCCATGTGGCGCAAAGGAGCGAAGATAGAAGATTAATCCCTGTTCACGGCGCAAACGGGAGTCCGGATGGCCCCTGTGCATGGACAATCCAAACACAGACAGGTGTTGCCGCAAGGAGTGGCCGGCAGAACGGAAGTGGCGTGACACCGGGGTGTCATTGCCGACGTTGATATCTCGGAGGTGTTCCGCGAATCGGTCGGCCAGGCGCCGCCCCGTTTGTCCGATGTACAGGGATTGGCAGAGAGAGCAGGAGAGGCAATATATGATGTTGGTAGACGTGCAGGTGAAGGAGTCGGTGATGCGATAGGGTCGGTGATGGGTGCTGGTGAGGAGGGTGGTGTTGGAGAGGTAAGGGCAAGTGCGGCAGCGTGGGCGGGAGCAGGGGAACGAGCCAGGTTGGGAGGTTGGGTTGGGGAAGAAGCTGTGGACCAAGAGGTCCCGTAGGTTGTGGGCTCGTTTGAAGGAGGGGAGGGGTCGATTAGGGAAGATGTGGGAGGTGGAGGGGTCGGACTGGAGGCGCCGAAAAGCTCGGAGAATGGAGCGTTGGAGGGGTAGGGTGGTGGGATGGTAGGTGAGGGGAAAAGGGAGGCGGGAAACGGCAGGGCGGGTTCGGGGGGAGAGAGCAGATGCACGGTCCACAGAACGTGCTCTGGCAAGGGCGGTGTGGATGGTGGTGGGTGGATATCCACGCAGGCTAAAGTGGTGAGCCAT
>NC_142945.1:31220385-31275385 GCF_046866305.1 Octopus bimaculoides | reverse complement strand
CAACTTTTTGCGCTGCCCTGATTATACATAGCAGGGTAATCCCTTTTTGCAGGACAGCAATTTGAGATGAAACAATTGCTGGCGATCTGTTGCTACACAGTTTTGCCAGAATTCTATCAGATTGGGCAGAAGATGTTGATGCACCGTTTTGCATTATGCTCAAAGTAGCTTCTGGAATGTGGTGAATTGCTGCAGTCTGTTGCTGTCATTTTAAACCGGTTGCTTTCTTTCCCCAGCAAACTCTCTTCTTTGGAGACATAATCTATGTATATATTAAACAGAACAACAAAATTTATAATAGATGGCAGGGTCGGTACTTTTCAGATATCTGTAATTTTTCAGATTAACACCTGCACGATTACCCAACCCTAATCCTAATCCTAAACCTAATCCTAACACTAACCCTAAACCCTAACCCTGACCCTAAAACCGTAACCGTAACACTAATCCTGACACTAACCGTAACCGTAACCCTAAACCATAACCCTAAACTCTAAAACCCTAACCCTAACACCCTAGTGAAAATCGTGGTATATTTACAAAACATTGACGAGTCATATTTTACTGAATGATTGTATACTTGCACGTGTATGTGTTTCAGAGAGCGAGAGAGGAAGAGGTAGAGAGAGGGGGAGAAAGGAATAGAGGTAGTTAAAAGTTTTCTTATGACGGCTTCTCTTCACTGCCTATTACTTCATTAGAAATATATGGATGCACATATGCACATAATAGAGAAAAATGAAACAAATATGGATGACTTGCTCCGAAATAACACCGAGTGGGAAACACTTCTCAAAAATAACCTGCAGTTATTTCCTTCAAAATTCCTACATGCTCGAAATGTACATACATCAAGGTATATTTGTAGAAAATTTCAGGAAAAAATATTCATTTTCCTGGAAGTTAAGAGGAATTTAAGTGGAATTTCCGAAAATTGTTCTCCCCCACCCCCTTCCCAAAACACTTTCACGGAAAATTTTTGTATATTCGGAATCTACATAATAAATAATATATGCATAGAAAATTTCATTTAAAAATATTCATTTTTCTGAAAGTTATGACCTTCCAAAGTTGGTGGGTACAACTCTGTAGTTATGCCACATTGACGAACATTAGTTATATTTTTGTGAATGATTGTTTACTTGCACGTGTATGCGTTTGAGAGAGCGAGAGAGGAAGAGGAGGAGAAAGGAATAGAGAAGTGAGCAATGTGTATGTTGTTGCCACAGATCATGTATGTGTGGTTGTGTGTGTTTTTACATATCAGTGTTATGAAAAATAGGTAAAGAATACTGAGAGGAAAGTTTTATCTATGACTGTATGTATCACTTTCTCTCTCTCTCTCTCTCTCTCTCTCTCTCTCTCTCTCTCACTCTCTCTCTCTCTCTCTCTCTCTCTCTCTCTCTCTCTCCCACTCTAACTCTCTATATTATATGTTGAGCGCGTGTGTAAGAACGCCGTTCCATGTAGAAGGGAAGAAATATAAAAGTTGCTAGAAACAATAGCCAAATCTCCCTTAAATCACAAAGTAAACGGAATTTACAAAATCTAATTACTGCACTGGAAAGTTCACATCGAGAAAATTCCATTGATGTAAAAATTTTTACGAAAAAGTGGAAAATGTGGATTCCTATAGATGCAACACACACACACACACACACACACACTCACAAACTCAACTATACTATAGTTATATATATATATATATATATATATAAATACAAATAAATAAATATACATACACAAATTATATATATATATATATATATATATATATATATATATATATATATACACACACACAAATAAATATATATGTAGCATCATCATTATCATCATTGTTTAACGTCTGCTTTCCATCCTAGCATAGGTTGGACGATTTGACTGAGGTCTGGCAAACCAGATGGCTGCACCAGGCTCTAATTTGATCCGGCAGAGTTTCTACAGCTGGATGCCCTTCCTAACGCCAACCACTCCGAGAGTGTAGTGGGAGCTTTTACGTGCCGCCGGCATGAGTGCCAGCCAGGCGGTACTGGCAACAGCAACGCTCAAAATGGTGTTTTTTACGTGCCACCTGTACAGCAGCCAGTTCAGCGGCACTGGCAATGGCCTCGCTCGAATATTTTTTCCCATGCCACCAGCACAAATGCCAGTAAGGCAATGCTAGTAATGATCACGCTCAAATGGTGCTATTTACGTGCCACTGGTACGGAAGCCAGACAGCTGCTCTGGCAATGATCACGCTCAGACGGTGCTGTTAGCACTCCACTGGCACAGGTGCCAGTCATCGAATTTGGTTCAATTACGATTTCGATATCAATTTCACTTGCCCCAACAGGTCTTCGCAAGCAGAGTTTAGTGTCCAATGAAGGAGAGGTTGACATGGGTGCCAGTCGTCGAATTTAGTTTGATTTCAATTTCACTTGCCTCAACAGGTCTTCGCAAGCAGAGTTTAGTGTCCAATGAAGTAAAGGTACGAATAAGTGGGCTGGCTACACCCCTGGCAGAGGCCTCGGATTATGGTCTCACTTGGCTTGCAGACTCTTCTCACGCACTGCATATTTCCAAAGGTCTAGGTCAGAAGTCATTGCCTCGGTGAGACCTAATGTTCGAAGGTCGTGCTTCACCACCTCATTCCAGGTCTTCCTGGATCTACCTCTTCCACAGGTTCTCTCAATTGCTAGGATGTGGCACTTTTTCACACAGCTATCCTCATCCATTCTCACCACATGACCATACCAGTGCAATCGTCTCTCTTGCACACCACAACTGATACTTCTTAGGTCTAACTTTTCTCTCAAGGTACTTACACACTGTCGAGTATGCACACTGACATTACACATCCATTGGAGCATACTGGCTTCATTTCTTGCAAGCTTACGCACGGCCCCAGCAGTCACGGCCCATGTTTCACTGCCATGTAGTATGGCTGTTCTTACACATGCGTCATATAGTCTGCGTTTTACTCTGAGCAAGAGGCCCTTTGTCACCAGCAGAGGTAAGAGCTCTCTGAACTTTGCCCAGGCTATTCTTATTCTAGCAGCTACACTTTCAGCGCACAGTCCCCCTGCTACTGACTTGGTCACCTAGGTAACAGAAGCTATCAACTACTTCTAGTTTTTCTCCCTGGAATGTGGCCAAAGTTGTTTTCTGCACATTTTCAGTGTTTATTGCTCCTGAGCATCTGCCACAAACAAAAACTATCTTGCTAGTTAGACTCTCTTTGATATTGCTGCACCTCTTATGTGTCCATAGCTTACATTGGGTACATCTTATATAGTTTCTACCTACACCTTTTCTACAGATTGAGCAGGGCCACCTACCTGAAGGAGTTTGTGGTTTGTCTACCTTCCTACTTATTAGGACTTTGGTTTTAGCTAGGTTGACTCTAAAGCCATTCGATTTTAATCCTTGCTTCCACACCTGAAACTTCTCCTCTGGTTCTGATAGTGACTCAGTAATTAGGGCAAGGTCATCAGCATAGAGGAGCTCCCAGGGGCATGCTGTCTTGAATTCCTGTGTTATTGCCTGGAAGACTATGATAAATAGGAGGGGGCTGAGGACCGAACCTTGGTGGGCCCCTACCTCTACCCGGAATTCTTCACTAGACTCGTTGCCAACCCTCACCTTACTGACAGCATCCCTGTACATGGCTCGCACAGCTCTCACTAGCCTTTCTTTTATTTCTAGTTTCCTCATTGACCACCAGATAAGGGAACGGGGGACCCTGTCAGAGGCTTTCTCCATGTCAACGAAAGCCAGGTACAGAGGTTTATCTTTCGCTAGGTATTTCTCCTGCAGCTGTCTCACCAGAAATATAGCATCAGTGGTGCTTTTCCCTGGCACGAACCTAAACTGCATCTCATCCAATCTGACTCTCTCCCAAATTAGTTGAGCTATGACCCTCTCCATGTCTTTCATTACCTGATCCAACAACTTGATACCTCTGTAGTTGTTTGTGTCTAGGGTGTCACCTTTACCTTTGTAGCAGTTGACTATGGTGCTGCTACACCAGTCATTGAGTATGACTCCTTCGTGTATCACCTGGTTAACTATATGGGTGACTAGGCTATAGCCGATACTGCTAGATATTTTGAGCATCTCTGCAGTGATTCCTGATGGGCCGGGGGGCTTTCCTTGTCTTCACACTCTTACTTGCTGTATCTTGATTCCTGATGGGCTACAAATAAATATATATACGTATATACAAAAATATATATAAAAATTTGTTTTTTTCAGAATGAGATAAAAAAAACCAAGGCTGTGAATATTTTAGAACATTTATAAATAGAAGGACTTATAGATGTTTCCTGGATATTTATTATATCCTTTCATCGGAGACACTGTGAAAAATGGTTAAGCAATGGTTTTGCGTAACCATTTTCTCACACCGTCTCCGATGAAGGGATATAGTAAATATCCTGGAAACAGCTGTACAACCTTCTATGTATAAATGTTCTAAAATCTTCACAGCCTTGGTTTTTTATCTCATTCTGAGAAAAAAATATTTTATATATACACACGCTGATATATGACCTACGTTGGACTCATTTGCATAATCACTGAACCTGGTCTATCCATAGCACTTACTCAGCATTACCTGACACCTTGTGTGTCTTACTGACACCATTACCTCTCATAAGCTCCTATGCAAATATATATATATATATATATGCAAATTTTACTTACAAGGCAAATGCTGGCATGGGGGAGAGGGTACAAACTGCCGGTTTGCTCACCCAAGATCCTACCAAAACTACAGGGGCCTTAAGGAGAAATACTTCATTGAGGAAGTGGCACCAATCCCCTCCAAAGAAACTATATGCAAAAGCAGTACACTCTTCAGATGCTATGTGCAATTCAGCAACTGAGCAAGAGTCTTTTTTGTGCATGGTGCAAAGGATTGTGTAGCAGCTGACCTGGCTACATGAAGCACAAACAAGGAACCTTGCACACCACTGCGCAAGACCACCACAATCAACAGACACAAGACAGCCTTCCCTAATGCCTGCACAGTCGTCATGCCAGTATGTTTACTAAATATTGGGGGCCTGTTGCATCATAACAAAAGCAAATTTTTTTCTTGAGAGACCTTGATGCATGCAATCAAGCCCTATGCATAGCACTTGTGGAAACTCATCTGAGCCCTGATATAGAGGATGCAGAAGTACACGAACCAAAATATACAATACTGCAAACAGACAGAAGGGAAAGGAGCCACAGTGGAGTTGCTGTATACATCCATGATGAACTCACATCCCAGGTCTTACTGTCATACTCAAATTCAGTATGTGAAATTCTAATTGCATACATAAGACAACAAAATATAGTCATATGCAATACATATCACCCACTGGATGCTCCGAACCACATAGGCAAGCTTGAAGTTTGCGTCACAACAATTAAAGAAATCCTCATGAAACTGGAACACCACATGAGTGTATTTTTTATGAATGGATTCAACTTCCCTAATGTCAAATGGCCCAAAGGCCTCATGCTCTCAGGAATGACTCATTGCAAACTCAACCTCTCCAATGCCCTATTCATGGGGCAAGTTGTACTCAGAACAACTAGAGTGAATAACATTTTAGATCTGTGCTTCACAAACAATATTAACATCGTTCATGATGTGAAATTGACGCCGACATTAGTCTTAGATCACAACATAATAGAGCTGTCTATGTATGGGCCAAAAGTAGCTAGAGACATGCAGCCTAAAGGAAGCACCCAAAATCTCTCCAATCTGAACTTCCACAAAGCAGACTGGAAATCGATCCGAAATGAGATCCTCATACATGACTGGCCGAAATATCTCTCCACACCAGACATTGACATGAAACTAGAATATTTCATGTCTGTTATGCAAACCATATGTCAGATATATGTCCCAGAGCACAAGGCTAACACAAAAAGGAACAAGATTCCAAGGGAGAGGAGGATCCTCATGAGACGACGGATGAAGGTTGCAAATCGCTTCAACCAACATTCCAAAAGTAGCAAAAGATCCCACCTAAAAACGACACTGATGAAGATTGAACAATCCTATGTGAGAGAGAGAGAGAGCAGAGAAAGAAGCCTGGGTTATAAACAACATTAAGTCAAACCCAAAGGCCTTCTTTCATTATTCAAAAGAAACAGCCTCAGTACACTGCAAGATAGGACCCCTCTTCGAAAAGGATGGCTCCCTCACAGATAATCCAACTAGGATCAGTGAGGTACTCAATGACCAGTTCAAAATTGTCTTTACCATCCTGTTGGAACACAGACAAGTGAACGAACTAGTGGATTTCTTTGGCGCCTCACCTATAACCAACAAGGCAGTTACGATGGAATACGTTGACATTAGTGAAGAAGATATACTACTAGCCATAGATGAGGTGGACACAAACTCAACTGCTGGCCCTGATGGTTTCCCAGCAATCCTCCTCAAATCGTGTAAGTGTACCCTGGCAAAACATCTACATATTCTCTTCCAGTGCTTTCTTGGAAATGGCAGGCTGCCAAGCAAGCTGAATGAGGGAATAATATGCCCAATCCATAAAGGAGGAAGCAGAGCAGATGCCAAAAGCTATAAGCCTATCTCTCTGACTTCATACATCAGCAAAGTCATGGAATGGATAGTAAGAGGGAAACTAATCGCATTCCTTGAAGAAAATAATTTGCTGAGTGAGACAGCATGGCTTTTGACCAGGTAGGAGCTGCCTGACCTAGCTCTTATAGCACTATGACTGGGTGTTGAGACAGTTACAACTCAAATGTGGACGTAATATACTTTGATTTTGCAAAAGCTGTTGATAAAGTGGATCATGGTATGATATGCCACAAACTGCATGATCTCAGCATAGCTGGAAAAATTGGAGAGTGGTTTCATGACTTTCTGAAAGATAGCAGTTAAGCAGTAGTGGCCAATGTAGCCATCTCAATGAAAACACAAATAGTGAGCGGTGCTCTACAGAGTACTGTCTTGGTTCCACTGCTTTTCATAGTGGCCTTCTAAGATATGCCCTCAACTGCCCGGATAGCCACCCTTGCTAGCTACACAGACAATATGAAAGTCTCGCAGAAAATACAGAAAACCAGCAATGTTGCACACCTGCAGCAGTAGTTGGAATCAATTTACAGATGGGCTGAGGATAATAATTCCAAGCCCTGCGCTACCAACGTCCTAAACTGAATATGAAACTTACAGAGTACACTGGTCTGCAGAGAATTTCAATCCCAGAGCCTAAATCAGTGAGAGACCTGGGTATCGACATGAGTGATGATACCTCTTTCCAAGTGCACATTACCAGGATGGTGACAAAGTGCAGACGACTGGCTGGATGGATCCTGAGAACATTCAGGAACAGAGAAAAGGAAACCATGATGGTCCTCTGGAGGACATTCGTCCTCAGCCACCTGCATTACTGCTCCCAGCTATGGTCACCCAATAGTGTAAAATTAACAGCAGTCCTTGAAGCAATCCAGCAAAGCTTCACAAAGAAGATCGTCTCATTGCAACAGCTCAGCTACTGGGAAAGGCTGAAACAGCTAAGACTCTAGTCTGTGAAGTGAAGGCGGGAGAGCTATGCAGTAATATACATCTGGAAGATTCTGGAAGGAATTGTGCCAAATTTTGGCATTGAAAGCTATACCAATGCCAGAACAGGTCGACACTGCACAGTGCCAAAGATATGAAGTAATGCCATCGTGCTTCAGGACCAGTTACTGCAACAGTTTGGGTTTCAGCGGGCCACAACTTTTTAATATTCTCCCAAAGAGTCTGAGGGACCTACACAAAGTGGATGTAGATGTTTTTAAATCATAACTGGACCTCTTCCTGTCAAGAATACCAGATGAACTTACTTCATGGAAGAGGTGCAAATGAGGGTAGCTACATCAAACTTCATTCTTCACTGAGGAGGCTCAGTAATAACAGTGTAGCAAAACGGCAGCTCTGAGTGAAACTACAAAAAGAAAAAGAAAAATATGTGTATATATATACAAATATATATGTATATATATATATGTGTGTGTGTGTGTGTGTGTGTGTAGAGTGTTAGGTGTGATGTACAGAATTGAATATTGAAAAAAGTCATCAGAATGTTAGGAAAAACTTTTTTATTATATTTTCATTTTCATATTAGCGCTTGCTTTCATTTGTCTTTCGAACTTGTCAAATACAATTTTGTGAACATACAGATATCTTGCTTATTTATATAAAACAGATGTTTTTTTGGGGGGATTTTGTTTATAAGAGAACATTGTTTTTGTTTTGTTTTTTTGGGGTGTGAGGCTTTGGAGACAATGGAAGATGGATAGACAGATAGATAGATAGATAGATAGATAGATAGACAGATCATCAGACAGATAGACAGATCATCAGACAGATAGACAGATCATCAGACAGATAGACAGATGGGTAGGGTAAAAGAAAGAGAGAAGGGCTATTCATTTTCCTATCCACCACTTTTCATTGTATTGAAATGGTCTTTTTAGGGATTGTCAAAATAAATAAATAAATAAATAAATAAAAGTAAAATCTTGTTTACTACTTACACCATTGTTTTGAAATGGTTTCTAGGGATGGTAAGAAAAGAAAGAAAAGAAAAAGAAAAAATAGAGAATAAGAAATAAAAAACGAAAAAATGTTTTCTTGTCCTTTCTTTTTATATTCTTTGAGTTATATTTAGAATAAATTCCTGTCATACATTTATTTATTTATTTTTGGTAAGGTCTAGTTCTGTATGTGAATACATTAGTATATCTGTAAATTAATAATTTGAAAAATCAATTAGTAAGTAAAATGAAATAACTATATATATATCATATCATACCCATACATTATACATATACATACATACAAAAAGTACTCTTTGCTTTTCTTTTTCTCTTTCAAACATTAAATTTCAGAGAGAATCTTTTTATGAAGTGTAGTTCCATTGCCTTTCGGTATTGCAGATTCATCCCGTGTACATTTGTAAAAGAGAAAGATTTTGAACTTTCCGTCTCCACATATTTCTAGATATTTACTCAATGGAATCTTTCGTAGTTCTTCTTGCCGGATATGTTGCCTGTGAATTCTTGCACATTGGCAGAGGCAGTTATTCGTTTCACCAATGTAATTTTCTTTACAGTTTGGGCAGGTAATGCAGTACATGAGATTTTGTGTTTTACAGTTCATATCTGCATTTATTTTAAAAATGGATCTGCTCTTGAACTTTATGTGGGAACCACTTTCTATGTACTTGAAGTTGTTGATATTGTTACACGTTCCGCATCTCCTGTCTCCACATTCTTTTACTATGAGTGGTACAGGAGTGGCTGTGTGGTAAGTAGCTCGCTTACCAACCACTTGGTCCCCAGGTCAGTCCCACTTCTACTATAGCCTCGGGCCAACCAAAGCCTAGTAAGTGGATTTGGTAGATGGAAACTGGAAGAAGTCTGTTGTATATATATATATATATATATATATATATATATATATGTATGTATGTATGTATGTGTGTGTATATGTTTGTGTGTCTGTCTGTCCCCCCAGCATTGCTTGACAACCGATGCTCGTGTGTTTATGTCCCTGTAACTTAGTGGTTCAGTAAGAGAGACCGATAGAATAGGTACTAGGCTTACAAAGAATAAGCTCTGGGTTCGATTTGCTCGACTATAAAAGCGGTGCTCCAGCATGGCCGCAGTCAAATGACTGAAACAAGTAAAAAAGAGTAAAAGAGTATGAATTCTGGTTTATTCTCTGATCAGAATTCTGCCCTTGTGAGGTGAGTTTTAAGATTTTTTGGCTGGCGTCTGCTTTTCCGTAAGGTGTTTTTTTTCAATCAGAGTTTTCATTTTGGGGCTTTGTAGGAGTATAGGCAAGTTTGATTTTATGACGTGGAATATGTTAGTTATTCCAGGACTGTATGTGTTAATGAATGGAATCGTGTTTTCATTAACTTTTTCCTTAGGTGTCTGTAGGTGGGTGATATTCAGTTTCATCACCTTTTGAATTCCTTCATTAATTAATCCTAATGGTATCTTTGTATAGTAAGGAAGCTTTTGAGTTCATTGAGTCTGATTTCATGTTTTTAGGGTCACTTACTATAGCACTGATGCATCTAGCCATGCTGTATGGGATGTTTCTTTTGATGTGTGATGGATGGCAAGAGTAGAAATTTAAATATTGATGTGTGTCTGTGTTTTTGTAAAATATGTCTGTTGTGGCTGTGCAGTTTTGTATTTTTATGTGGATATCCAGGAATGGCAGTTCATTGCAACTAGATTCCATTGTGAATTTGATGGAAAGATGAAGTGTGTTCAGTATATTGCGTTCAGTCTATCTATCTATCTACCTATCTATCTCTCGGTCTGTCTGTCTATCCATCTTCCATTGTCTCCAAAGCCTCACTCCAAAAAAACAAAACAAAATCAATGTCCTTTTATAAACAAAATCACCCCAAAACATCTGTTTTATATAAATAAGCAAGATATCTGTATATTCACAGAATTGTATTCGACAAGTTCGAGATGAATGAAAACGTTAATTTGAAAATGAAGATATAATAAAAAAAGTTTTTTCCAAAATTCTGATGACTTTTTTTCACTATATATATATATATATATATATATTTATCTTTATTCTGTTGTGTCTGGGGAGAGTCATTCTCTTTTAGTGCCTTATAACTTAACACACACTGGTAAAGTTTCCACTTATTTCTTTTTTATTTTTCTAAAATTTTTGTTGCATCTTGCAACTTTCTCCATAGTTTTCAGAGTCAAAACTATTGAAATGGTTGCAAGACGCAAAGAAAATTTTAGAAAAATAAAAAAGAAATAAGTGGAAATTTTACTGGTGAGTGTGTTAAATTATAAAGCACCAAAAGAGAATGACTCCCCCCAGACACAACAGAATATGCTTCAACACACGAACTTACAACTCACATGAAGAATCTTGTAAATCAAATCCAAAAACGAAATATATATATATACTAGCAGAGGCACCCGGCGTTGCTCAGGAATGAAATTGTTGCTTATATACTTGAAGAAAAAAAGGCAAAATATGCTGTATAGAAATTTGAGGACATTCTGTAGATGGACTCTCAGATGAATGATGGCTGGGCGCCTCTCATGAATGGGGAAAATTGAAGATGTGCCAAAAAGCCTCATTGGTACTTGGAAACTTTTACGAAAATTAAAATGGGGATCATTGCCAGTGCCCCTGGACTGGCTCTTGTGCGGGCGGCACATAAAATACACCCTTTCGAGCGTGGCCGTTGCCAGTACCGCCTGACTGGCCTTCGTGCGGGTGACACGTAAAAGCACCCACTACACTCTCTGAGTGGTTGGCGTTAGGAAGGGCATCCAGCTGTAGAAATTCTGCCAAATTAGATTGGAGCCTGGTGTTGCCATCCGGTTTCACCAGTCCTCAGTCAAATCGTCGAACCCATGCTAGCATGGAAAGCGGATGTTAAACGATGATGATGATGATGATGATTAAATGAAAAAAATGATTTACGTGAATATCCTCAGAAGAGTAATTGAAATAAATGGCGATTGTGGAGCCACCCCCCACGCACGCGCGCACGCATACACACGTGTGTCTTTGTAAATATTTTTGTATACATTTATGTATGTGTGTGTTTGTAAGAGACAGAGTGTGAGTGAGAGAGAGAGATTTGTTGTCATGTATACGTACATGCATAAATATACATACATCTTTGGATGTATGCATATGACAACACAGCCCTTGACTCACTCACACTATGTATCTTACAAACACGCACGCGCGCGCATACACACGTGTGTCTTTGTGAATATGTTTGTATACAGTTATGTATGTGTGTGTTTGTAAGAGACAGAGTGTGAGTGAGAGAGAGAGGTTTGTTGTCATGTATACGTACATGCATAAATATACATACATCTTTGGATGTATGCATATGACAACACAGCCCTTGACTCACTCACACTCTGTCTCTTACAAACACGCACGCGCGCGCATACACATGTGTGTCTTTGTAAATATGTTTGTATACATTTATGTATGTGTGTGTTTGTAAGAGACAGAGTGTGAGTGAGTCAAGGTGTGTGTGTGTGTGCGTGTGTATGTGTGTGAGACAGAGTGAGAGAGCCGTGTGTATGTAGTATTTACTCTCTCTCTCTCTCTCTCATACACACGAACACACAAAATAGAAAGTGAAGCTTTTTGCGGTTGTTACGTCAATACCGGAAGTTGACATTGAGGAACCTTTTTAAAGAAGTGAATCTTAAATATAAAGCAATATTATTTATTTTTAATTAAAAAAATCAAATGAAGAGCCTAATATTTATCCGAGGTCAAATTATTCATGCATTACAAGTATGGAAGCATTTGGTGAAGTCGATTTCACGTGAAAAGCGATTACACACACATCTCTGTTTTATATATAGTATATATATATATATATATATATATATATATATATATATATATATATATAATACAGAATGGGACAAGAACACAAAACATCCAGACAGTTAGGTGATACAAGAAAGGGACAAAACATCCAGATAGACAATACAAAGAAAACACGGACAGGTCATTCGGAGTTTTCTTTCTTCAGTCGAGATCCAGAATATCCTTGCAATTTCGGCTGTTTATTCTCGATATTGCTCCAAGGAAAAACTATACTAAGAGCATTAGATCCCTTGGAAGAAAGCAGCGAATGTATATAAAAACAAGGACGGAAAAAATGAACAATGTTACACAGATACAGTACATATATGTATTTATATATACCTATAAATATAATACATACATATAATACATACATACATAGGCGCAGGAGCGGCTGTGTGGTAAGTAGCTTTGCCCACTGCGCATGTGCGTCAGTCTTGCTGCTTGCAGACGACCAAGGTGGACATGAGTTTTGGCTCTGTCCAAAAAAGAAAAAGAAAAATTTGAAGAATTCGCCGGGGTAAGTCGATTGCTTGTATTTATTTTTTCAGTAAATTGTTGTCCAGCAGTGTGGCATCTTTGCTTTCCTTGGCGAGTTTTTTGTGTGTTTGTTGTACGAACAAATCTTGTATTCGCTGTCTGTGGGAGGCGGGTTCGCTTGCCTACAGTGGTGAAAATTTTTGTTTTGGCTTTGAGCCGAAAGAAATTTGAGTGAAGTCGACCAAGGTAGGTGGAATTGGTTTTTGAGCTGTATGTAATTTACTGTGTTTCGTTTTTCAGTAAATTTGCCAGCTCTGGAGCAGTTTCGTTTACTTTTCGCGACTTTAAGTTGTTGCTCATTTTAGTGAACAAAATTGTGTTTCTCGTTCGTCGCTATTGGTAGGCATGTTCAAGTCACCATAACGGCGGACTGAGAATTTTTTGAGAAAAAGTTTTTGTGTCTCACTTAATTGAGAGAACTGTTGTTTTTGTGGGCGTATCTCGCCTCCGAAAAACTTTTGAAAAATTCTTTGTGATGGATTTTTTTGTTCTTGCTGCTGTGGCCCTGGATTACCTTTTGGAGTACCTTTACGGGAATACCTTTTTGGAGGACCTTTATTGGAATACCTGTAGGCCAGGATCACCGGGTGGCCAGAATTTTGTTGCTGTGACTTGAACTGTCTTCCTTCCTTCTTTTTCTCTGCTCTGTCTTTCTGTTCTTTTTGTATTTAGTTTTTTTTTGTGAACTTTTTTGTTGAACTTTTTAGTGAACTTTTTTTAGACTTTTTGGACTTTCTTTTCTGCAAGCATGGCAAAAAAGTGCAAAAATTGTGCCCATCCAAGCAGTGGTTGAAAGAACTGGAGGAAAGAACAGTGACGCTCCGAACCTACTCAAAGGTGTTGGATAGCGTCACTGTCTTTCCTCAAACTACTATCGAAAATGAACTAAAAAATTTGAATGCTAACTTTAAGCATATTTCAAGGGGAGTCAAATATGCAACCGTGTGGTTGCTTTTTGACTCCGCGAGTGAAGCTCGCAAATTTGTGAGTGGGCCCATTGAGGGCAAAGAAATTTTGTTTCTGCCTACAATGGCGGTGCCCCAGCATGGCCACAGCTCATGAGCTGAAACTAGATAAAATGAAAAATGTAAAATATTGTGGGAAAAAATTAACTAGAGCTTGGGTCTGTGGGCTGCCACCCGGCATAGATCCTGATTGGATAGAGGATACTATCCGACGGGGTCTGGGTGGCAGTGGAGCCAAGCTCTTAAACGTGAAAATTCTATCTACAGCTGATTGGGTGGGGTCAAAAGCGGTTTTGACCCTGTGGACCCAATCAGCTAAAGATCTGGTATTCCCAGATTTTTTGAGAATGGCTGGGCACAGATATCCGGTAATTCTTGAGATACATCAACCCAAGTGTCACCAGTGTCTGAAGCCCGGCCACATCAAGAAAGACTGACCCAGGACCAGAGTAAGGTCCTGGAACAGTTAATAAATGTTGCTCCTCCCGCTTCCCCAGTGGAGGGAGAGACGGAGGAAGTCGAGGAGGTGGAAACCTCCTTCAAAAAAGGGAAAAAAGGAAAAAGGTGGGCAACGGTGGTTGCCCACCGAAAATCGTGGGGGAGGAGGAGGACCTTCCGGCAAAGGCGAAAGTGCGCCCTACTCCAGTGGCCCCAAAGAAAAAGAAAAAAAGAAGGGGGCACAGCCAGCGCGTGCCACCAACGGAGGAAAGCATGTTGGCGGGAATTGTGCTGCCGACAGTAGAAGCTGTGGGCTCACCCTGCAAGGAAGAGGAAAGGCTAATCCTATTCCAAAAGGGAGGGGCCCTACAGAAATTTGTGAATAAAAGGAAGCATCGGGGGGGGGGGAGGGAATCCTCACCTATACTAAGGATCCGGACTGGCCTCCGCAGGTGACTGCGGAGGTCGTGTCATACAATGACATATGTACAGTGGTGAATTCCTTCCCCATCGACGAATTCAGTGTTGCAAATTGACCCGACCCAGACCCATCGTGGTGCTTGAGAGAAGCAGTGAGTATATCGGGCAATAAAATGTAAGAGGATGAATGCCTCATATTGTGTAATGAAAAATTGTAAGAGGCAAATGCCTTAATTTATGACTTTTTTATGTATGAGGTTCATAGCCTCAATGTGAAAATTTATTTTTAAAAGAACAATGTTATAGAGAATCAAAGTTTGGCGGGCGGTTTTTGCCTTCTCCCATTATGCCATCATATTTATCATCCATTTCATCTCATTAATGTGTTCGTCTAGCCTGCAGCTACTCTGTGTACTGCCTTTATGGCAAATCGAATGAAATAAAGTAGTTTGCTTACCAACCACATAGTTCTGGGCACAGTCCCACTGCATGCCATCTTGAGTAAGTGTCTTCTACTGTAGCTTCTGGCTGACCAAAGCCTTGTCAGTGGATTTGGTAAGCAGAAACTGAAAGAAGCCTGTCATGTGTGCGTGTGTGCATGTGTATATGTGTGTTTGTGTGTGTCTCCGCCAACATCGCATGACAACCAATGTTGGTGCATTTACGTCCCCTTAAGTTAGCCATGGGGCATAAGAGACCGATAGAATAAGTACTAGGCTTGCAAAGAATACATCCTGGGGTAGATTTGCTTGACTAAAGGCAATGCTCCTGCATGGCCACAGTCAAATGACTGTAACAAGTAAAAGAATATATATATATATATATATATATATATATATATATATGTCTATACTATATATAAAACAGAGATGTGTGTGTAATCGCTTTTCACGTGAAATCGACTTCACCAAATGCTTCCATACTTGTAATGCATGAATAATTTGACCTCGGATAAATCTTAGGCTCTTCATTTGATTTTTTTAATTAAAAATAAATAATATTGATTTATATTTAAGATTCACTTCGGATCTATTTTAAAACGGGGGCCACAGTATTTTCTTAACGAAACACTTTGAAACTTGGAACACTGGTAGAATGTGTCATATAAAACATCTTTTTCTCAGCCGATATACATTAAGTGCCGACTACATAAACAAACGATTCTGAAACAATTCTATCGGTGATAAAATTATTATTTCCTTGTCAAAAAATGGCTGAAGCATATTGGCAGTAGCTAATAAACCTTTCTATTATAGGCTAACCCTAACCCTAACCCTAAGGTTAGGGTTAGGGTTAGGGTTAGGGTAAAACAGCAAATTTAAAAAGAAAAAAAGCAAATAAAACGAAAAAAAAAAAGAAAATGAAAAAAGCAAATTTAAAATGAAAAAAGCAAATAAAACGAAGCTATGGAGATTAAATACGCTTTACACCGCTTAATCAGCCAAAGGAGTAAATGTAAACAACTGAATACTTGTCAGTGATTGGTTGAAATTATCGAAATAAGACAATTTTTTACATGAAATAAATTCGAATACAAAAATATTTTTCTGTTCTATAACACAAAATAGATAAGTATACGAAGTTTGAAAGTCTTTCGGTACCAAAAACACTACGTAAAACATTAATGAAAACTGTGGCCCCCGTTTTAAAATAGATCCTTCACTTCTTTAAAAAGGTTCCTCAATGTCAACTTCCGGTATTGACGTAACAACCGCAAAAAGCTTCACTTTCTATTTTGTGTGTTCGTGTGTATGAGAGAGAGAGAGAGTAAATACTACATACACACCGCTCTCTCACTTTGTCTCACACACATACACACGCACACACACACACACCTTGACTCACTCACACTCTGTCTCTTACAAACACACACATACATAAATGTATACAAACATATTTACAAAAACACACATGTGTATGCGCGCGCGTGCGTGTTTGTAAGAGACAGAGTGTGAGTGAGTCAAGGGCTGTATTGTCATATGCATACATCCAAAGATGTATGTATATTTATGCATGTACGTGTACATGACAACAAACCTCTCTCTCTCACTCACACTCTGGCTCTTACAAACACACACATACATAAATGTATACAAACATATTTACAAAGACACACGTGTGTATGCACGCGCGTGCGTGTTTGTAAGAGACAGAGTGTGAGTGAGTCATTCCCGAGCAACGCCGGGTGCCTCTGCTATATATATATATATATATATATATATATATATATATATACTAGCAGAGGCACCTGGCGTTGCTCGGGAATGAAATTGTTGCTTATATACTGGATGAAATGAAGTATAGAAATTTGAGGACATTCTGTAGATGGACTCTCAGATGAATGATGGCTGGGCGCCTCTCATGAATGGGAAAATTGAAGATGCGCCAAAAAGCCTCATTGGTACTTGGAAACTTTTACGAAAATAAAAATGGGGATTAAATGAAAAAAAAGGGCAGAGAAGGACTATATGTAATCTGAACCTCCCCCCCCCCCCCACTTATTTATTTATTTTTTTACGGAATCCCACCTTTTAGGCTATGGAGATTCCGATTCTGAAAGAAAATTTTCAAAAATCTCAAATTCAAAATTTCGATTCTGCCCATTTCCTCATTTAAAAATATTTTCCGGAAATTTTTTTTTTAGAAATGCATAAAAAAATACGGAGATTATGATTCTGAAAAAAAATTGTTTGAAAAATTTCAATTCCCCACCCACCACCAAGCAGGCTATTTACATGCTAGAAATAACAGCCAAATCTTGTTAGGGTTAGGGTTAGGTTTACCCTAACCCTAACTGAAAACCTATGGAAATGGGGGGTGGGGGTGGAATCGAAATTTTGAATTTGAGATTTTTGAAATTTTTTTTTTCAGAATCGGAATCTCCATAGCGTAAAACGTGGGATTCCGTAAAAAAAAAAATAAGGGGGGAAAGGTTCAGATTACATATAGTCCATGTGGACCAAAAAAAGATTTACGTGAATATCCTCACAACAGTAATTGAAATAAATGGCGATTGTGGAACCCCCACGCACGCACGCGCACACACACACACAGTATCACACATCAGATGAAGTGGACGTGTGTGTGTGTGTGTGACAGAGAGAGAGAGAGTGAGAGAGAGAGAGAGGTCATGTATACGTACATGCATAAATATGCATAGATCTTTGTGTGTGTGTGTGCGTGTGTATGAAAGAGAGAGAGAGAGAGAGAGAGTAAATACTACATGCACGCTACGTCAATACCGGAAGTTGACATTTCATCACAAGTATGTAAGCATTTGGTACAAAAACGTCAATACCGGAAGTTGACATTGAGGAACCTTTTTAAAGAAGTGAATCATAAATATAAAGCAATATTATTTATTTGAAAAAATCAAATGAAGAGCCTAAGATTTATCTGAGGTCAAATTATTCATGCATCACAAGTATGGAAGTAAATAGTGAAGCCGTTTTCACGTGATAAGTGATTACACACACATCTCTGTTTTATATATAGTATATATATATATATATATATATATATATATATATATATATATATACCTGCATACATGCTCACAAACATACGCGCGCAACACACTCGCACCCATACACACACGCAAAAAGGGTTCATACACACGTCTATATATGCACATGCCCAAGAAAAAACAGGGCTAAAGGCAAAATATAGAAAAAAGTGTGAAAAAGTTATAAGGGCAAAACACGTCTATATACGCACATTCTCGCATGCACGCACACACGTCTATATACGACATTACAGAGAATACATTCTATGATATTAAATCTAAGAAATTCCCTCTAAAAATCAAAGGCTTAGAAAACTTTGAAGTGGACCTACTGAAGCTCATGAACAAAATAAAATTTCGTAAGTCTTTTAACACTTTCCAACAGTAACTGAAAAAAGATATCAATTACATAAAAAGTTCCAAAAAAATGCACTTTTTTCCTATAAAACCAAGAACTTATACCTAGTAGAAAACAGCACATACTCACGACTTCTACGCAACAGCATCATCAGTAATTACACCAAGGCTAGGAGCACAAACCTATAACGAAATTAATAAAGAAGCTAGCAATATCGCTGCCAGACTTAAATTAGACAAAAAAAAATAGGGGTCCTCCCCAAAAAGGAGGCCTTTATAACTATCAAAGACCATAAAAAGAACTTCCTATCTAATCCTAAGTGTAGGCTTATTAACCCAGCTAAATCAGAAATTGGCATTATTAGTAAAAAAATTTTAGAGAAAAATCAATGTGAAAATCAGGAATGCCACTAGGTTAGTACAATGGTCCAATAGTATAGAAGTCGTTGACTGGTTTAAAGCTATTAAGAATAAGAATAAAGCGAGATTCACACAGTTCGATATTTTCGATTTTTATGCCTCTATCTAGCCCAACTAATTAGGGAGCGAGTCAGTTTAGATGAGATGCAGTTTGGGTTCGTGCCAGGGAAAAGCACCACTGATGCTATATTTCTGGTGAGACATCTGCAGGAGAAATACCTAGCCAAAGATAAACCTCTATACCTGGCTTTTGTTGACATGGAGAAAGCCTTTGACAGGGTGCCCCGATCCTTTATCTGGTAGTCAATGAGGAAACTAAGGATAGATGAATGGTTAGTGAGAGCTGTGCGTTCCATTTACAGGGACGCTGTCAGTAAGGTGAGGGTTGGCAATGAATACAGTGAAAAATTCCGGGTGGAGGTAGGGGTCCACCAAGGTTCAGTCCTCAGCCCCCTCCTATTCATCATAGTCCTCCAGGCAATAACACAGGAATTCAAGACAGGATGCCGCTGGGAGCTCCTCTCTACTGATGACCTTGCTCTAATTGCTGAGTCACTATCAGACCTAGAATGTACTCAGTGTAAGCTATGGACACATAAGAGGTGCAGCAATATCAAAGGAAGGCTAACTAGGAAAATAGTTTATGTATGTGGCAGATGCTCAGGAGCAATAAACACTGAAAATGTGCAGAGATCAACTTTCGGCACATTCCAGGGAAAAAACTAGAAGTAGTTGATAGCTTTCGTTACCTAGGTGACCTAAGTTAGTAGCGGGGGTGGGTGCTCTGAAAAGTGTAGCTGCTAGAATAAGACTAGCTTTGGCAAAGTTCAGAGAGCTCCTACTTCTACTTGTGACAAAGGGCTTCTCATTCGGAGTAAAAGGCAGACTGTATGATGCTTGTGTACGAACAGCCATGCTACATGGCAATGAAACATGGGCCGTGACTGCTGAGGACATGCGTAAGCTCGCAAAGAACAAAGCCAGTATGCTCCACTGGATGTGTAATGTCAGTGTGCATACTAGACAGAGTATAAGTGCCTTGAGAGAAAAGTTGGACCTAAGAAGCATCAGATGTGGTGTGCAAGAGAGACGCCTGCGCTGGTATGGTCATGTGGTATGAATGGATAAGGATAGCTGTGTGAAAAAGTATCACCCCTTTTGGTTGAGGGAAACTGTGGAAGAGGTAGACCAAGGAAGACCTGAGATGAGGTGCTGAAGCACGACCTTCGAACATTAGGCCTCACCGAGGCAATGACTAGTGACCGAGACTTTTGGAAAAATGCAGTGAGTGAGAAGACCCGGCAAGCCAAGTGAGACCATAACCTGTGGCCTATGCCGGTGGTGTAACCAGCCCATTTAGGCATACCTTCTTTCTTTGGACACTAAACTATGCTTGTGAAAATATGTTGAGGTAACTGAAATCGGAATCGAATTCAATGACAGCACTGCATGACTGGCATCCATGCTAGTGGAGTGCTAAGAGCACCATTCGAGCGTGATCGTTTCCAGTACTGCCTGAATGGCCCTCATGCTGGTGACACGTAAAAGCACCCACTACACTCTCGGAGTGGTTGGCGTTAAGAAGGGCATCCAGCTGTAGAAACTCTGCCAGATCAGATTGGAGCCTGGTACAGCCATCTGGCTCACTAGTCCCCAGTCAAACTGTCCAACCCATGCCAGCATGGAAAGCGGATGTTAAACAATGATGATGATGATGATGATGATGATATATGTGTGTGTATATATATATATATATTCAAAACTACTATGCATCTATAAACCCAGTAGTCCTAAATAGCGCCCTCATTTTCGCCAGAAGGCACACTAACCTTAGTATGAAGGAGATAAAGATAATACTCACTGCCCGTAAGACTGTCATAGAATTCGATAACAAGCTATGGGCACACCCGACCTCTTTGATATCACAATGGGGTCGCCGGATTCGGCAGAAACTACTGACCTAGTAGGCCTTTATATACTGGACAATATAGGTAGAGAATTTCCTGAATTAACTGGCGGTCTATATAGAGACGACGCACTTTTTCTGGTTGAAAATATCTCAAATAGACGCCTCGAATTGCTTAAAAAACGATTGCACAAATTCTTTAGTAGGTTTGGCCTATCCATAACTATTGAAAATGAAAACTATTCTGTTAATTACTTAGATGCAAACTGTAACCTAAATACCGGACTACATGAGCCGTATATAAAAGAAAATTCTAATATAAGGTATATAAATAGTTCTAGTAACCACCCCCCACAAATGAAGAAAGCACTTCTTCTGAATATAAGCAAAAGGATTTCTAACCTCTCCTCAAATGAAGAGATATTCAATAAACATAAGGAGAGATACAATGTAGCGCTAAAAAATGCAGGGTATAGGGATGGGATAAAATACACCCCCAGGGACAATAGTAACCAGAATGATATAGATGAAACAACCACACCTGGGAGAGGGTGCTTTGCAAAATGTAGCACGGCCAATGGCAGGGATAGAGACAAAAGTATAGGTAATAATAATGCTTGTCGTAATAATGGAAATACTTGGTACGCCAATAGTAGGGGTAATGGTGATGTTGGAGGCGGCAATAAGAAAAATATCATGTATGGGCCGAGACAACCGGTGCGGAATGGTGGTGGCGGAGACAGTGGGAATAAAATCCTTACTGATAGAATTGCTAGTGATAGAGATACTATAGAAGGCACGGATGTAAATAATAGTGAACGAAATAATAACTTCAAAGACAATAATTGTAGTAGGAATAGCAGCGGCAGAAACGGTAACGGGAAGAGCAATACTAATTCCAATGTTAGTAGTTATAATATTGGTAGACCCACATATAGCATAGGCAACCCTTATAAAGACAAAGCTGGGACGGACACCCTATGGCTAATAATTCCCTTCGCCATGCAGATTAAAAACGACATAGTAAAAAGTAACTTCAATATAATCAATAAACACTCTGTAAAGGGAAAGAATAAATATTGGGAGTCAATCAATAAAAGGACAATAAGAATAGGATATAGATTAACACACAACCTGGCTGCAATAATCTCCTCAATTAATAATAAGAAGTTAGATAGCTTCTATACAAGTAGAAAAAATGGCATAGACAACACAACCTTATATGACAACTATGTTGGCCATAGGACGGATAATCAGGACGATAACAATGTGGATACTAATACCCACACTGGAAACATTGACATCAACACAGATGATAGGAGCAGTAATGATAATGATATGAATATCACAAGTAGCAATAGAAGTAGTAGATATAGCGGAGGTAAGAATCCTAACACTGCTAACAACAATAGTAATGGGAATAACAGGGCCCTGGGGTTAAATGGAAACACAATAAATGGCAGTAGCTTAACAAATCCTAGCACTAATCACACTAACTATGGGCACCCAGGTAGAACTTGCAATTGTAGAGTAAAGGAAAGCTGCGTGTTCGGAAATAGCTGCATGAGAATGGAAGTGGTATACCAATGTGTGGTAAACACAAAGTATGAAAACAGGGCATACGTGGGTGCGACTAAAAATAGTATGAAACAAAGGTTTAATTATCACTACTACACGTTTAGGAACGGGAACAGAAGGAATTCTACCGGATTAGGTAGCTACATATGGGAACTAAAGGATAAGGGCATCAATTTTAAACTGCACTGGAAAATATTAGCATCCGCACCTGCATATAATAACAAAAATAGGAAATGCCTATTATGCATAAATGAAATCTTTTTCCTAATTAGGACCAAAATCCCGATTATTAATAGTTTGAAGGAAAGAAACGTTTTATGCCTTCACAGAATTGGATGTACTTTCTCTAAATTCAAGTAGAACTCAGGTCTAGATACCGCGCATGCTTTTAATAATACATATTTAAGTTAACCACTATTCTTATGCTAGGTTATGGCATATGTAATGCTGTTATCTACATACATAGATCTAATATAAGAAAATACCTAGTACTAGGACACCGCTTTTCGCTAGCGATAACTAATTATCCTCTGCTGACATTGGGATGGCTAACACTTGATACTTAAGTGAACATATATGTGGGTACGTAGATGTGCATGTGTATGTATGTATATATATATCTATATATATATATATATATATATATATATATATGTGTGTATGTATGTATGTGTATATATATGTATATTTGTGTATGTGTGTGTGTGTGTGTGTGTGTATAGGTGTGTGTATATATGTGTGTGTGGGTGTGTATATATATATAGCTACAGAAATTAGGAGGTAAACCTAGCTTGATATTAACATATAGGCAGGAAGACATACACTAGAAAATGGGTAGCACTGCAGGCACGGGCCCTCTATCAAAACTAATAGAAGTGGCTATGCGTATAGCTATGTGTGTATGTGTGTGCACATGTAGATGTACCTACATGTTGTTGTCGTTGGTATTGTTCTTGTTGCCTCTTGTCTTCTATTACTAGAGATACTCCTCCTGTGTGTATGCACATGCATATCTATTTGCTTGTGAGTGCATGCGTGGATGTATGTACGTGCATGTGCGTATGTGGATGTGGATATCTATATGGATGTATGTATATGTATATGTGTATGTATATATATGTGTATATATATATATGTGTATATATATATATATATATATATATATATATATATATATATGTGTATATATGTGTATGTATATGTGTGGGTATAGGTATATGTGTGTGTATGCATGTATAAGTATGTGTGCGTGTGTGTACATCTATTTGTGTGTGTGTGTGTGTGTGTGTATTTATGTATGTGTATATGTATAGGTGAGTATGTAGGTAGGTATGTAGTTGTGTACATACGGATGTAATGATAGTTGGCCACACAGTTGTGTATGTATGAATAAGTATGGGTATATATGAGGGGACATAATGTGTATCTGGATATGTATAGATGAGAATGTATTTATCCTCATTGTTACTGTTGTGGCTATAGAATTAAGAGATGTGTGGCTGCGCGCATACATATGTATATACATACACGCACGCATGAGCGTGAGTACGGGGGGATATACATAGCTATCGCGTGTGTGTGTGTGTGTCAGTCAAAATTTATTTGACTGACTTCTTTTTTTATACCTCTTAGAGGGCTCCAACAAACTGAATTTTTCAAATACAGTTTTGACCAATCTGCATTGCAACTTAAATGTCACAGTTTGCCGTACCGATATTATTGGCATAGATCACACCTTTATTTTAACCAATTAGCTTGCAGTTTACATGTAATGGTTTTATGAGTTAACAAACTTAGTTGGTTTCAATCGTTTTTATTTCAGTTGGTGGGAGTCTTCTGTAATTTGTTTATATTCATATGTTAAAGATATTTTTTAATCCACATCATTAACTGGTTGTTATATTAGTGTTGTTATTTCTGTTCAGAACAGGTTTGAATATTTTAATAAAATGTTTTTCTTTTATCTTTCTTCCAATCTCACTTGCATCATGTAGTTTGTGGAAAGTAAAAATTAGAAACATTTTCTGACCACATGTTTCTATATGTTCTTTCAATGGAATTTGGCAAACATTAGTGTTCTGGATTTGTTGTCTGTGAACACATGAGTGTTCCAATAATGCATTTCCTGTCTCACCAATATATAATTCTTCACAATTAGAGCATTTAATGCAGTAAATCAAATTTCTACTTTAGTTGTTCATATCTACATTTGTGGAAATCTGTCCATTTCTTTGTTCTAATAGATCTACCAGTATGCATGTATTAACACATTCCACACTAGAATACTGTGAATGTTTTATCCTGTTTGTTCATGTTGAATTTTGCCTTTGTTAATAGTTTCTTTAGGTTATGTTGTTGCCTTTTGCTTAAGATGTTTGTTTAGTTATTAGTTTTTAAAATTTTTCACTTTGTTTCATGATTGGTAAATTTGTTTTGATGATGTTAAAAATGTTTTAGTGATGCGGATTGTGCGTTACTAGAAATGGTATTGTGTTCTGTTGATGGATTCGTCTTTGTCGTGTTGCCCTAAGCTGTTCTATAGGTATCTCTTTTACTTGTATGCTATTTTCTATAAGTAGGAGAGGGTAATTTTACTTGAGAAGAAATCCTTTGAATTCTATAAATCGTACGTTCCTGGTACTTGGATCATCTACTGTAGCACAAATTTTCCTTGGTAGACAGTATGGGATGTTTTGTTTTGTGTGTGTTGGATGGCATAATTTGAAATTTAGGTACTGGTGTGTATCTGTGCTTTTGTAATAAATATAAGTTGTGATTGTGGTGTTGTTTTTAATTACCATTATGTCAATAAATGGTAATTGTGTGTTTTTCATTTCTCTTGTGAATTTGAGACTAGAGTCTAGATTGTTGAAGAGGGTGCTGAATTCTTCCAGATTTTCTAGGGATTTGGTCCAAATTAGGAAACAATTATTGAGGTATCTTTTCCACATGTCCTCTATATGTCTTCTAAAGGTCATACTGTAGTTCTCTTAAATTTTTTCATATAGATTTTGTTCCAAGTATCCCAATACCAAGTTCACAAAAACTGAGCAACCTCATTGACATTACTCTAAAACCACTATATAGTCACATATCCAGTTTCATTCAGGATGAGATCAATTTCCTGTCACATCTGCCCAAAACAACAGAATCCAATTCACTGTTAGTTTTGATGTAACAAACTTATATATGAATATTCCACATGATTTGGGAATTACTGCCATAAAATATTGGATTGAGAAACATAGAGAAGTGATCCCCAGTAAATTTACTGTAACCTTCATACTAGATGTGGTCAGCCTTATCCTCGAAAACAATACATTCTTTTTCCATGGAAAAAACCCACCTCCTAATTTAAGGCACAGCTATGGGGATGTGATTGGCTCCAGTTTTCATGAACTCAGTATTGGGATACTTGAAACAAAACCTATATAAAAAAAATTTGAATTAGTAGGTGAGGCAATTGTCTTGTCAATGAATGCCAGTTGCAGAGGCTGAAACCAAAACACTGAGTGGGTCTGGGAGGAGATTATTAAATAAAGGTAGGCCCAATTTGTAAGGTAAAATGTATCCGAGCAATAAAAAGTCATTGTATACTATTGAGAGAAAGTCATTAAATGAAGGGTTACTAGAGAGAGGGTTTCATGTGCCAGAAACAAGTTATTGGTGTGCCATGTTTGGCATGCATGCCAGAGGTGACCCACCCCTGCTCTAGGGGGAATGAACATTCTGGTAATAGTAAATATACACTAAATAAAACCTATAACAATAAAACTGAAATAGAAATAAATATAGAAATAAAATGTCTAAAATTAAAACTCAGCAGGTTATTAATTTAAAGCATAACAACAGAATTTTACATGCTAAAATTAGTGAACAAAGCTTATACTGTAAGAACAGTAGTAATAAGGAACAAATTTTAAGACTAATCATAAAATCAAAAAACCTAAAACTGTAAATTTTAACAACAATAATAATCATAATAACTCAATACTTACATTAAAAATTTGATAAGTTTGAAATAAATAAAATAGTTGATATCCAAGACCTTGGTAATGAAATTCATAAAAATAAAATTATACGATATACCCCATACATAAATGTAATTAACTCTCAAATAGATAATTATAATAAAAATTCTAATAAAAACAATATTATATGGTTAATAATTCCATTTGCAAAACAGATTAAAAGTAACTTAGTCAAATCTTTGTACAGGTCTATTTCTAAGCACTTCACTAAAGATGATAAATATAACAAGATAAATAGCACTAGTAAAATTAAAATTGGATTCTCCATCTCACAGAACATTTCTCAAATTATTTCTTCAATTAATAATTAAAAAATTGAGTAGTTTCTATAATAATAAGGACAGGAACAATACAGATATCGTGCAAAGCAACCATGATGAATCCAACTATGGAATAAATATGATGAAATCTTCAGGTAGAGAAAGAGAAATAACCCACAAAATCTCCCATTTTAACTATAAAATTAAAAATAAGTAAAATGGAACTAATACTATAGACATGAATAATATTGGCAACAATTTTATAATGACAAATGTAAATAAAAGTTGTGATTGCAAATTTAAAAATAACTGCCTGCTTAAAAAGTTTTGCAAGCAAAAATAGTAATATATAGGTGTAAGGTAGAATCGGAGGAAATAAATTATTATTACATAGGTTCCATAGAATATTATATAAAGAAAAGAATTTCCAACCATGAAAACACATTTAGAAAGAGAAACAAATTAATTAACACCAGTCTAAGCAAATTAATATGGGAGTTAAAAGACAGAAATAAAGAACATAACCTAAAGTGGAAATAATTAGCCATGCAAAATCCTATAAAATAGGGGATAAGTGCTGTAATATATGCATTGATGAAATTTTCCAAATCTTAACCTCTAAGCTCAAACTTCTTAATAGTAAATGAGAAAGAGAATTATCCTGCATGCATTCATCTAAATATGTGTTTAAAAAATACAATTAAAATAAAATAAAATATAACCCATAATAGAATAAATATAAACTAATTTATAAATATAATTGGGTAATATAATAATATAGGTCTAAATAATTGCAACACAAATTTTGATGACATGGAACATGAATGCCATATTCAAAGTAAACTGTAATAAAACCTAACCCAATCACATGATACACTCTAAACTATACCCCAGTTTAATAGAAATTAAATGAATATAAATTGACCCTTAGCACTAATAATTATGACTAATTAACTTCGAAAATAATTTAATTAATATAAGTTATACTATCTTTTCATGTTCTCACAATTAACAATATGTATTAAAAGAAAGTAATAGATTAACTTACCATTAACCATAATAGAAAATAATATATATGCAAATTTAACAGTTTGTTTTCAAGCATGTTAACACACACATGTACACAAAAAATAAGAACAAGAACCATACACACTTATAATGGTTTCTTTTGTTTTTTAAAAAATACTAACACACACATAAATATATGAATGCCAATATGTTTAGTATGTTGAGAAGACTCAATCAAGATGTAATTCCTTTTGGGTCAATGTTTTGCCCTGATAAAATATTAAACTCACAATTTTAATTTATAAATATTAAATTTGAATGAGTAGGACATGGAAACACTTGTAGGTAAATTGACAATATGTTAATAAATTGATGTTATCTGTTAAAACTCTCCATGTTCTTCTTTAACATATAATATATATATATATATATATATATATATATATATATATATATATATATATATATATATATATATAGAGAGAGAGAGAGAGAGAGAGAGAGAGAGAGAGAGAGAGCAGTGGTACAACATGGCACCAATGTTTACTGGAAATAGCAGTCTATAAATTTATGACACTATAGTAAAGCTTCACTGTGTATATACTGGCAAAGACATGTGAGGGCAGCAAACATAAAAGATTTCATCTTACCACTAGGAAGAAAATTAGAATCGAATAGTCTAGTTCCTAGCTTTCGGACTCTTCAAATACATTTATTATCGTAAATTTGATTAGTCTTCTTCAGCTAGATTTACCTGGACAATATTTCAGATGTTGCTACATCAATGCCAATATACTCGCCTGAATGCCTAGCTGTTTACAGACCGAGAACAGTGAAAAAAATTTCAATGAAAAATTAAATATTGCAGTACAAATGTATTACTTTTCAGTCAAATAAAGCACCTTAAAGGTAGCAGTATAGATATAGAGTAGTGGTACAACAAGGCACCAATGTTTACTGGAAACAGCAGTCAATAAATTTACAACACTATAGTAAAGCTTCACTGCATATATACTGGCAAAGACGTGTGAGGGCAGCGAACATAAGAAATTTCGTCTAGAACATTAGATAAATAGACAACCCAGAATTGGATAATCTAGTACCTAGATTTTGGACTCTTCAAATACATTTGTTATCATAAATTTGATTAGTCTTCTTCAGCTAGATTTACCTGGACAATATTTCAAATGTTACTATGTCAATGCCAGTATACTTGCACACACAAAGAAAAAGATGGATGGATAGTGAATTTGCCTTTAGAAGCGGAAATATGTCACAAACATTTTAACTAACCTAAAGTTCGCATATATATATATTCCTTTAATAGTTTCTGTCATAGGACTGCAGCCATACTGGAGCACCATCTTTATTTCCTATCAGTTTTGTTGTTGCTCTTTGGCAGGATGTTAGCCTATAATTGAGTTTGTAGCAGCTGATCTCCCCTGAGTGCCTCCTTGAACAGTTGACTAGTCCAGTATTGTCGTCAGGAGTTTATCCAATGTTTTTCTTTTATCTAATGTTTCAGTAGAGGTTCTTTTATATTTCTGATTACTTTAAATAGGCAGTTGAACAGTTGAGGACCTCTAAATATGAGATTGGTACAATAGAGTGTTTTTGCTCATGACTGTTGTTCAGTGATGAAGCTTTGTTTTATGTGAATGGTGAGGTTAACAGGTAGAATGTTCAGTACTGGTCACAAAGTAATCTGCATTGAGAAGACCATTTCAAATAGCAAGGAGCACAAAAAATTATGGTGTGGTGTGGTTTGTGGAAGCTCATGTGTTGGGGCCATTTTTCTTTGATGAACATGTAACTGGTGAGACTTACCTTGCCATGTTGAGAGACTAGTTAATGCTCCAACTTGAAAGGCTAGGTAAAGTACTTACTGAGTGGTTCCAACAGGATGGTGCTTCTGCCCATTTCGCTACAGTGGTAAGGGATTGGCTGAATGAAAATTTCCTTAACTGGATTGGAAGATGTGGTCATGTGGAGTGGTCTCCTCAATCACCAGACCTTAGACCTATTGATATTTTTTCTGGGAAGAAAGCATACTCAATGAAAATCACAGGCACAATACACTTGATGGAATGCATAAAGACTGAATGAGCAGTGTGGAATTACTGCATCAGGTTCACATAAATCTTGCAAAGTGCATCAACCTTTGCATCGCAAATGGTGGAAATCATATTGAAGATGTAATTTGTAAGAGACAAATCACAAATGCCTTCAAGTAGATGGCCCTGCTTGATCTATAGGAAAGGCATAGATAAAAATTCTATCAGGTGTACCCTGTTCAAGCTATGGACACATAAAAGGTGCAGCAATATCAGAGGAATGTTAACTGGGAAAATAGTTTTTGTGTGTGGAAGTTGCACAGGTACAATAAAAATGTACAGAAAATAGACTCCATCAAATGCCAGTTGGCTAAACTAGAGGTAGTTGATAGCTTTCGTTATCTAGGTGACCAAGTCAGTAGCAGAGGTGGAGGCTCCAAGAATTAGAATAGGCTGGGCTAAGTTCAGAGAGCTCCTACCTCTTTTGGCAACAAAGGGTCTCTCCCTTTGTTTTGTAGGATGTCTGTGTGCAAACAGCCATGCTACATAGCAGTGAAACACGGGCTCTAACCACAGGAAATGCATAAGCTTGAAAGAAACAAAACTAGCATGCTTCACTGGATGTGCAATGTTGGTGTGTATGTACAACAGAGTATAAGCATCTTGAAAGAAAAGTTGGACATAAGAGGCATCAGATGTTGCATGCAAGAGAGACGACTGCACTGGTATGGTCATGTGATGCATATGGACGAGGACATCTGTGTAAAGAAGCACTGATCTCTAACTGTGGAGGGAACTTGTAGAAGAGGTAGACCCAGGAAGGCATGGAACAAGATGCAGAAGTATGATCTTTGAACATTGGGCCTCATGGAGGCAATGATTAGTGACCAAGACATTTGGCAATATGCTGTGCTGAAGACCTGTCATGCCAAGTGAATTTGTAGTCATGATCAATACCAGTGTCATGTGACTGGCATATAGAAAGCACCTTTTGAGCTCGGGCCTCATGGAGGCAATGTGGCCAATGCCAGTATCATGAAACTAGCACCCATGCCAGTGGCACATAAAAAGCACCTTTCAAGTGTTGGACATCATGGAGGCAATGATGCCGGTATCGTGTAACTAGCACCTGTGCTGGTGGCACATGAAAAGCACATTTTGAATGTCAGGCCTCACAAATAACAAATAACTGAGACCTTTGGCAATATGCTGTGCCTGAGTAGAAGACACATCAAGGCAAGTGAACTCATAGTATGGCAGCTACTGGTGTCATACAACTGGCACCTATGCTGGTGACATGTAATAGCACCTGTTACACTCTTGGAGTGGTTGGCATTAGGAAGGGCATCCAGCTGTAAAAACAACACTACTAAGTCAGTCTGGTGCAGCCCCTCAGATTGCCAAAGCTGGTCAAATCATCCAACAGTGAATTTATTATGCTGACACTCAGTTTGATATGGAAAAGATACACACACATACACACTTTGTGTTGGTTTCAAAGAACATGTTCACTGCTCTCTGGAGCAATCATAGTCTCAAAATCCCTAGAGAATATTTATTGAAGACTATAGTACATGTGTGAGTGTGCATATATATATCTATATATATAAACATGAAAATGTTTGTGTGTGTGTGCTTCCCTAAAACTCGAGAACTACACAACCAATTTCATTCAAATTTTACACATGCCTTACTTAGAGTCCCGATTGTGTTTTAGTCAAAAAAAATTTTTAACTTCTTGCATAGTTCGAGCCCACAGCAACATCATATCTCCTCCACTATTTAAGTATTACATGTCAAAAGTGAAACAAAAACACTCATGTCAAATACTTTCACTTTAAAAATGAAACTATTCCACTAACTGAAACAATCACATTTCGATACTGTAATGACAGATACTTTCACTTTAATAGTTTCATTTTCATACTGAATCTACTACAGTGAAACTATACTCTCACATATATACAGGCATACATACATACATGCATATATATAGATCTGCACAAATGTATACATATACATGTATATATATACATGTATATATATATATATATATATATGTAGATGTATATATATATATATATATATATATAGATATATGTTTTATTTATATATAGATATATGTTTTATATATATATAAATGTGTATATATATATATATATATATATATATATATATATATATATATATATATGTATGTATATATATTTATATATATATGTATATGTTTTTATGTACATAGATATGTTTTTATATATATATATGTATATGTTTATATATATGTGTGTATATATGTTTATATATATGTGTATATATATATATATATTTATATGTATGTATAAATATATATATAGGTTTATATATATATGTTTGTATGTATATATATTTTTATATATACTATGCTTGTGAAGACCTGTTGAGGCAAGTGAAATTGGAATCGAATTCGATGAAAGCACAGCATGACTGGCATCCGTGCTAGAGGAGTGCTAAGAGCACCATCCGTGTGTGATTGAGGTCAGGGCCGCTGCGTGGCCCCCTGTGCCTGTGGCATGTAAAAAATACCATTCGAGTATGATCGCTACCAGCGTCGCCTTACTGGCACTTGGGCTGGTGGTACATGGAAAACAACATTTGAGCGGAAAACACTTATTTAGTGACTTTTGAGTTGGATGGGCTACTCGACCTGAAGAAAATTCTGTGTCCCACCTTCAAGGTCATGCACTGTTTATCTTGATATAAGATTTCCATGTTGCACACATATAGTTATGATACACGTGCCTTCAGACAGGTAGTCATGATGAGTATATTGGGCTTTGTATGTTTATACCCCAGTGGCACTTTGATGGCATGTTCTTCTCTCCCACTCAATAATAATAATAATGATAATAATACAGATCTCTAATTATGCAAAGTTTAAAATTAAATAAAATTTAGCAATAACAATATTAAAAGAAAATAAAAAGAAATGAAAAGGTATTTTTGTTTGTTGTACAAATATTTATAAATTCTCATATTTGGACAAAGATTATTATTTTTGTTTATTTGTTTCATTCTATTTTTTTAATGTGTAAATTTACTAAAAAAAAAGCATCTAAGCTATTGAATTGCAGTTTTATATTGTATATTCCTTCTTTCTTATAATACATTAAAAAAATTTTATGCAAAGTAAACATATATATATATATATATATATATATATATATATATATGAAATTTTTCGAGCAAGATCGTTGCCAGGGCCCCTGGACTGGCTTTTGTGCAGGTGACACATGAAATTTTTTGAGCGAGATCATTGCCAGTGCCCCTGGACTGGCTCTTGCGCGGGTGACACATGAAATGCACCATTTTGAGCGTGACCATTGCCAGTGCCGCCTGGCTGGCCTTCATGGGATTTTCGAGCGAGATCGTTGCCAGTGCCCCTGGACTGGCTCTTGTGCGGGTGGCACATAACATGCACCATTTTGAGCGTGGCCGTTGCCAGTACCGCCTGACTGGCCTTCGTGCGGGTGACACGTAAAAGCACCCACTACACTCTCTGAGTGGTTGGCGTTAGGAAGGGCATCCAGCTGTAGAAACTCTGCCAAATCAGATTGGAGCCTGGTGTAGCCATCTGGTTTCACCAGTCCTCAGTCAAATCGTCCAACCCATGCTAGCATGGAAAGCGGACGTTAAACTATGATGATGATGATGATGATATATATATATATATATAAAGAGAGAGAGATGTATATGTATACATGTATACATATAGATGTATATGTACATGTATGTGTATACATATATATATATACTAGCAGTATAACCCGACTTTGTCCGGGTGTGACTTATTACGCCATCTACGATAAGTCTTGCTAGGGGAAAATCAACTAAAAAAGAAAGCCTTACAACGAAAAAAACCCTTATGATGTAAATATGTGCATAATTCAAAAGACGATGAAATTAATAGGGAAAGTCTGAAGGCTGTTTTGCGTAACATTATTAAGCATACGTAAATTTCATCCGTCTAATTGGTTATAGAAATGCTTGTGCAAAACAACTTTTTGCGCTGCCCTGATTATACATAGCAGGGTAATCCTTTTTAGCAGGAGGTAGGACGGCAATTTCTGATGAAGCAATTGCTGGCGATCTGTTGCTACACAGTTTTGCCAGAATTCTATCAGATTAGGCAGAAGATGTTGATGCACCATTTTGCATTACGTTCAAAGTAGCTTCTGGAATGTGGTGAATTGCTGCAGTCTGTTGTTGTCATTTTAAACCGGTTGCTTTCTTTCCCCAGCAAACTCTCTTCTTTGGAGACATAATCTATATATATAAGAAACAGAACAACAAAAGTTATAATAGATGGCAGGGTCGGTAATTTTCACATTTCTGTAATTTTTCAGATTAATACCCGCACGATTATCCAACCCTAAACCTAACCCTAACACTAACCCTAAACCCTAACCTTAAAACACAAACCCTTACCCTAAAAGCGTAACCGTAATACTAACCCTAATCCTAACCGTAACCCTAAAACCCTAACGTTGACCCTAAAACCCTAACCCCAACACCCTAGTATATTTACCAAACATTGACTAACATGAGTTATATTGTAGGCAATGATTGTGTGTACAGGTAGAAGGGAAGAAATATTAAAGTTGCTAGAAACAACAGCCAAATCTCCCTTAAATAACACAAAGTAAACGGAATTTTAAAATTTTTACATCAATGAAATTTTATCGATATGAACTTTCCAGTCCAGTAATTACGCACTCAACATATAATATAGAGAGTAAGAGTAAAAGAGGGAGAGGGAGAGAGAGAGAGAGATAGAAAGTGATACATAAACCCTAACACTAACACCCTAGTGAAAATCATGGTATATTTACCAAACATTGACGAACATGAGATATTGTAGTGAATGTTTTGTGAGAGAGAAGTGGGAGAGAGAGGAGGAGAAGGAATAGAGATGGGAGCAATGAAGAGAGAGAAAGAGAGAACGGAAGACAGTTATAAAATAGCAATGCGTGCATGTGTTTATAGAAGAAACACAGAAACTAAATCTTATATCTATAATGTTGATGTGTGTATGTTGTTGTCACAGATCACGTATGTGTGGTTGTGTGTTTTTACGTATCTATGTTATGAAAAATAGGTAAAGAATACTGAGAGGAAAGTTTAATCTATGACTTTGTATGTATCACTTTCTCTCTCTCTCTCTTTTACTCTTACTCTCTATATTATATGTTGGGCATGTGTGTAAGAACGCCGTTCCAGGTAGAAGGGAAGAAATATAGAAGTTGCTAGAAACAACAGCCAAATCTCCCTTAAATCACACAAAGCAAACAGAATTTTAAAAATCTAATTATGGCACTGGAAAGTTCACATCGAGAAAATTCTATTGATGTAAAAATTTTTACGAAAAAGTGGAAAATGTGGATTTCTATACACTTTTAAAAAGGCTTCACACAGACACACAACTTCAGCTTTATATATTAAGATCATCATCATCATCATCATCGTTTAACGTCCGCTTTCCATGCTAGCATGGGTTGGACGATTTGACTGAGGACTGGTGAAACCGGATGGCAACACCAGGCTCCAGTCTGATTTGGCAGAGTTTCTACAGCTGGATGCCCTTCCTAACGCCAACCACTCAGAGAGTGTAGTGGGTGCTTTTACGTGTCACCCGCACGAAAACGGCCACGCTCGAAATGGTGTCTTTTATGTGCCACCCGCACAAGCCAGTCCAGGGGCACTGGCAACGATCTTGCTCGAAAATCCTACAGGAGCCAGTCAGGCGGTACTGGCAACGGCCACGCTCAAAATGGTGCATCTCATGTGCCACCCGCACAAGAACCAGTCCAGGGGCACTGGCAACGATCTTACTTGGCTTGCCGGGTCTTCTCACGCACAGCCCATTTCCAAAGGTCTCGGTCCGTAGTCATCGCCTCGGTGAGGCCCAATGTACGAAGGTCTTGCCTCACCACCTCAGCCCAGGTCTTCCTGGGCCTACCTCTTCCACGGGTTCCCTCAACTGTTAGGGTGTGGCACTTTTTCACGCAGCTATCCTCCTCCATTCTCACCACATGTCCATACCAGCGCAATCGTCTCTCTTGCACGCCACAACTGATGCTTCTAATGTTCAGCTTTTCTCTCAAGATACTTACACTCTGACGGGTATTCACATTGACATTACACATCCAACGGAGCATACTGGCTTCATTCCTTGCGAGCTTACGTATGTCCTCAGCAGTTACAGCCCATGTTTCACTGCCATGTAGCATGGTTGTTCGTACGCATGCGTCATACAGTCTGCCTTTTACTCTGAGTGAGAGTCCCTTTGTCGCCAGCAGGGGTAAGAGCTCTCTAAACTTTGCCCAGGCTATTCTTATTCTAGCAGCTACACTTTCAGCGCACCTACCCCCACTACTAACTTGGTCGCCCAGATAGCGGAAGCTATCGACTACCTCTAGTTTTTCACCCTGGAATATATATATATATATATATATATATATATATATATATATATATATATATATTGGTATAGATCTATATGCATACATGTATATGTATACATATGTGTAGATGTATATTTATATAGATGTACATGTAATATGTACACATACATGCATACAGATATCTATACATATATACACCCATATACACACACATACACATGCACACAAACACACACATACACATGCACACAAACACACACATTAGTAATTTGTTTTCTTATCCAAAACTATGTCAAAAGTACTGAATGGATCTTTATGAAATTTGGAAATTATATTCTATGTATAATGGCCATAACCTCCATGAAAATTCATATGTTTTTGATGTTGATGAAATTTCAGCCATACATATGACACACTAATAAAGTAACATTTCTAAAATTCCTTCTTCTTCTTAGAAGTTACAAAGACCCCTTCATGGGGACTTCACACCCACAATTTAATCATTTTTCGTAAGCAAAGACGAATACAGTTGTACCATTGGAAGCTATAGGGTCACCCGAACATAACAAATGAGCATTATTTGTAATTCAACGGTACAACAGTGTAAGACTATCCTTTCAGGTATACTTACATTGTGATTTCTGCAATGTGGTGCGTAAATTGTCAAGTAAATGAGATGCATCTTTGCCTCCACTGATTCACTTGCAAAGTGTTGAGTAAAATTATTTCCTTGCAGACCTCCTTTGAGTCTTTTTATTATCACTGCGACACACATAGTCCCCAGTTGGTAACATTGATTTCAAGGCCTTCCCAAACGAGTGACTGGCTGTTCTAAGACATTTATTGATTGTAAATTTTTTCTGCACAGTTACCTATCGGTATAGTGATCATTTGCAAACTCCAGAGGCGACACTTTCATTTCCCTTTACTCCAAACATCACACGTTATTTCAATTGGGTCATGCCCTTCCAATTGCTATAGATCCGTAATGCATCTTAAAGCTGTGCCTGTCACCTGTATGGTGAGGAATCCTACATTGGGGAGTAGTAATGACTAGGTTACGGTAGCTGACTGATTATCGTGATCATTCGTCTTTTGCTTTCCTGTAGCTTTGCTCTCTTTTACAAACCCAGTGAACATACATATATTTCCTATTTCAAAGAAATTCAAATAATACATATTACATCCACGTTAAAAAGATTCCCAACAATTCAACTTCTCCGGTTGACATTAACACCCCCACCCCCAATAGGGGCCTTAACTCCCACATTTTTCAGCTCCATGACCTCCATTTTTAAGGAGCAAAATCCTTTTTACAGGGTCCATAACACTGGAATTTTGGAATGTGCGCATAAATATCAGATATATAAAGATGAGAATGTGTGTCTGTGTGAATCCCTAAAACTCGAGAAGTACACAACCAATTTCATTCCAAATTAACACATGCCTTACATGTAGTGTCTTACGCCAAAAATTTTTTAACTTCTTCCATAGTTCGAGCCCACAACAATATCATATCTCCTCCACTATTTCAGTATTACGTGTCAAAAGTGAAACAATAACACCACTCTACTGTAATGTCAGATACTTTCACTTTAACACTGAAACTATTCCACTATTTCAGTATTACCTGTCAAAAGTGAAACAATAACATGTTGCTACTGTAATTTCAAATACTTTCACTTTAATACTTTCAATTTCATACTGAAACTATTAAAGTGAGACTATACTCTCACATATATACAGGCTTACTATAAGACCCAAGTTAAAAACATTCCCAACAATTCAACTTCTCTGGTTGACATTAACACACCCACCCCCAATAGGGGCCTGCATTCCCACATTTTAGAGCTCCATTTTTTAGGAGCAAAATCCTTTTTACAGGTTCCAGAAGACTGAAATTTTGGAATATACGCATAAAGATCAATAGTATGGGATACATGTCTCATGATTAGAATTTTTTTAGGGTGTGTAAAGAGGGAAAGAACCCTCATGTGCAATTTTGATGAAATTCGAATCATATGTATTCCAGTTCCTTACAGAAAATATAACAGAAAAGTCTCATTCTTCAATTGCATGTAACACGGGCAATGCTGGGTATCTCTGCTAGTGTGTGTGTGTGTGTGTATATATATATATATACATATATATATACATACACACACACATATATATACACTCACACATATGCCTGTATGTGTGCATATATATATATATTTTTTAGGTTGTCAAGGAAGTTCTTGCAGTTTTAAACCTTTAAATTTAGATGCACATATCTTGGCTCAAACAAAACTTTATTAATCGAAATAAACACCATCAGAATCAACACACTTTTGCCAACACGAACCAAGTTTATTTATGCCAGTAGCATAAAAATCCTGCATTCTTGTGGCGATGAAGTTGTTGAAGGTGTGTTTGGCATCGTCTTGGTTTTTGAAGCATTTCTCACGCAAGAAGTTATCGAGATGCTTGAAAAAGTGATAGTCGGTAGGTGAGAGGTCTGGTGAGTATGGCGGATGAGGCAGAGTTTCGTAGCTCAATTCATTTAACTTCTGCAGGGCCAGTTGTGTGACGTGTGGCCGAGCATTGTCATGGAGAAGAATTGGTCCTTTTCTGTTGTCCAATGCTGGCTGTTGTTGTCGTTGTTTCTTATACATTTCATCCATTTTCTGACAGTACTTCTCCACCGTAGTGGTTTTGCCTGGATCCAAAAAGTTGTGATGGATGAGTCCGGCCGCAGACCACCAAAGAGTCACAATGACCTTCTTTTGGTGCAACTTTGGCTTTGGGAAGTGCCGTGGAGCTTCGTCAGCATCCAACCCCTGAGCTGAGCATTGCTGGTTGTTGTAAAGAATCCACTTTTCATCACAAGTCACAATCCAGTCGAGAAACGGGTCGTTCTTGTGTAAAAGAAGAGAAAATGACACTTCAAAATGGCGTTTTTTTTGGTTGTCGTTCAATTGGTGCGGTACCCATTTCTCAAGTATCTTTGTTTTTTCAAAGTCTTTCAGAAGTTGGAAATTGTTGTATACGTTATGTCTAATGCAGAAGCAAGCTCTCAAACAGTTGCGCATGGATTGGCTTCAACTAAGGCTCTTATGCTTATCATCTTCAAGACTCTTGTCACCACTACGAAATTTCTTGAACCACCATTGTGCTGTACATTCATTAGCGGTTCTTGGACCAAATGCATCGTCGATATCGCGAGCTGTTTAGCAGGTTTTCGGCCTAGCTTGAACTGGAATAAGAAAATTATACAAATTTGTTTTTTGTCCATGTTGTATTCAACGTTCCGGAAAAAATGGCCTAATTATTCAAAAAGAAAAAGAGTAATATGATTAGATAGAGCGAAAAACAAGCTTTAAAATGATATATAAAGTCAAAGTAATTTAATAAAAATTAATTTGAAAATACATAATTTAAAACCAAAATTTAAAACTCTGCAAGAACTTTATTGACAACCCAATACACACACATATGTACATATGTTTATATTTATCTATTTGTCTAGCTATCTATGCCAACACACGTGTGTATGTGTATATATGTGGCGATATGTATATATACATATACATGAATATATGTGTATGTGTGTGTATATATATATCTATAACTATAAAAGAGAGTTTGTGTGTGTGTGTGTGTGTGTATGTTCCTTATGCATTCCAAAACTGAGTTGCTGATTTTCACGTGAGGGGTATCAAAAGATTCAGTAAGCTTTTGGCTACCAACTAAACTATATTTTCATTCACATATTTGTAATACAAAAATTTAACATTATCATTTTTCTTTTAGTCCCCTATCAACATTTTATATCACCACCATAATGACAATGACGTCACATTTTCTATATGCATGTGTTCCACATTTGTTACCTACGTTAGGCCGATGACTGACAAGTATATTTGTGTAACGGTGTATGTGTCTGTCACTACACATACATTTTTGTGAGGACTGACACACACACACATGCATCTAAAGACAGAGACAGACACACTCAGGGACAGAGATTGGCTTCACATATGCAATAATATACATGTGTGTATCTTTTAGTTTTTGTATGTAACTTCCCCTCTGTGAAACGCACGGATATTGAAAGTTTACTTGTGGCTTGGACTTCTAACAAACAACAACATTCACTTTTAAGTACTACCAACATGAAGATTTTCCTGATTTAACACTGTAACGATAAATGTTTTTGTTTGTGTAGCGATGTGGGTTGCCAATTGTACGATAATGTTTTTGTTTGTAGCGATCATTTTGTATAGTTACCAATAGCAAAGGTTGTAAGATGAATGATGAACAGTGATCGAAGTTATAAAGAAATATTTATTTACCGTTACTTTAATAAATGCCATACCACGACGGGTAGGTTAGTGTAATAGTATAACACAGTTCGTAAAGCATGCAAGGTAAAGAAAGTTAATTTCGGCCTGTATATGTGTGTACACGTTTTCATAGTAGTATATATATAGAGAGATATGGTAGTGTTGCAGAGAAAAGGATGCGAGCTAGTGATGGTTATAGGGTGTGGGATGTGGTCTCACAGTTGCTGGTAGTAAACTTCATTTCTTCCTCCGGCGAAGGTTCTAGCTGGTCAGCCCAGACTTCGTTGTCACCGACTGGTGACTAAACTAAATTTTTCTTGGGATTTCCTTGCTTTTATAACAATCCAGAGGGATAGATATATTATTGAGAACAATGGATTCTGTTGGTGGTCCTGTTATCTCTATTCTAGATTTTCGTGGAGTAGAAGAGGCTAGGAAGGGTCAAGTGGTGAAGACATTGTTTTGGCCTAGCTAAAGGCATCTGGAAAATATTAAACTGCTGTCAGAAAAAAACTAGGCACTGTCATGCTATTAGCTGTCAGAAGTGAAAGTGCTCACTGCTAGTGAAGTATCTGTCTGTCTGCCTATCTGCCTGCATGCCTGTTGCTGGCCTGTCGATTCTTTGGCTACTGACAGCTAATACCATGACTGGCCGGAGCGAGCTATCTGTCTGTTTGTCTGTCTGTCTGTCTCTCTATCTATCTATCTATTACTCGAAAGTTCGCGCGTCCGCGCTAGCTAGTCGTGAGTAGAAAACACAAATTTAATATAAAAACATATTTCCTGAAATTGCAAATTATTTAAAATACAAAAATATAATTTTCAACAGAGAGAATTTATCAAAATAGAAAACAAATGAAGTTTAAAGTTTAAAAATAATAGGATCGACCACTCACGACTAGCTAGTGCGGACGCGCGAACTTTCGAGTAATAGATAGATAGAGAGAGAGAGAGAGACAGACAGACAGACAGACAGACATATAGCTCGCTCCGGCCAGTCATGGTATTAGCTGTCAGTAGCCAAAGAATCGACAGGCCAGCAACAGGCATGCAGGCAGACAGATACATACTTCACTAGCAGTGAGCACTTTCACTTCTGACAGCTAATAGCATGACAGTGCCAAAAACTATTGTTCCACCGTGGGAAAAGTTCTGTTTTTCAGTGTTGATTTAAATTTGGCTATGGTGGATCGAATCCACTTCATGCATGCAAGATCCACTACATCACAATACTCGCCAGTGAGGTTCCTGGTAGGGAAGCGAACGAACAAAGGAGATAAGAAAATAATGTATGGTTAAGGAGAAATTTCGCATATCAGGAAAGAGGATCATTGAAGTGCATACGGGACAGTGTTGCTTTGCGTGCTAAAATGTGTGCAGTCAGTGACTGGGCAGTACAGCAAATGGGCGCGTGAGGGCGTATACAGGAGTGCAGGGGCACGTTTCGAAATTGAGCTCAGGGGAGCGAGTGAGTGCATTCTCAATCCGAGATATGAAAGATCTTCCTGCAGGGTTACAGTGTGTGAAATGCCTTGAAGGTGAAATGCCCGAAGTGAAATGCGCCTGGTGCTGTTGTCGTGGTTAATTGCTGAGTTAGCAAGGACAACAGTGTAAGCATGCTGAAGTGATGCGCTAGATAGATCATTTTCTGTTAATTACGTGACCAAACAGGGGTCTACGGAGGAAATTATGTCTAAACATGAGCGCAGAGCATGTGAACATCCGACGTACTTTGAGTTGGGAAAAGAATTGAGCTAACGCAGGCGTGTTGCAAAACAAGGGTAATAGATATGCATAACAGAGGTGCATGTGCATGAGTGCAATAGGGCTTGCAAGGCTGAGGCTAATGCTAGTGCATTGATTACAAATAGAGTGTACAGTATTGAATATGCCAGTGATTAATGCAGTAAGGCTGAGGTTGCCAGCCGGTGCATGAGGTATTATAAGCCTCGATCGTGCAGGAATAAAAGTGTGGCATGTTGGCGCATTGTAAAGGACAAACAACTTTCTCTATGTATGCGTGACCGACATAGAGTCTTACAGAGATGAGTTGTGTCTACAAGGGCACAGGTAGCATGAAAAACAAGCGAGAAAGGCATGAGTGGTGCATGAATGTGACACAGATAGCATTTGTGTGTTTATGAACCATGTGTGCAGATGCATGTGCAAGGCCAGGCACTGAGGAAAGGTGCATGCGTGTGTGTATGCAACAATACATTTTGAAAGTGAACGAGAAAAGTACATACAAAATATGAATAATAACATAGAACATTAAAAAAAAAAATATGCACATGAATTTAGCCATTTTAGTGAAATGAGTCGTCGCAGAATTTGTGCATCGCAGAATGTGTGCTTCGCGGAATGTGTGCATCACAGAATGTGTGCCTCACGGAATGTGTGCATCGCGGAATATGTGCGTCGCGGAATGTGTGCATCACGGAATGTGTGCATCGCGGAATGTGTAACTCATCAACAAATAAAAGTGTGCAGTGCAAACAGAACAATACAATAAGCAAATATAACAAACTTAGCTGAAAATAGTTTTCCTTTGTGAAAAGTCTACTGCTGAAAGCAAAACGATGTGCAAGCAAAGAAAAAGTGTTGTTGAAAGTCTATGTGAGAGTCTTATGTACGTGCAAAAGTTCATACACAATGCAGGGTTTGTACGTCGGGACGAGACGAAAAGTGTGTGTGCCGAAAAGGTTGCATGTGCGAGCTTCCGTATTTTCTTCCACTTAGTTTCTGGGCATGTAGCTGTCAAAATGTTGCGCTTATAGGCTTTCATGGTCGGCGAATACCTTGTGCGTCGGCAGTGTTGTGATGTGCATCGTAGATTGCATCGCAGTATAGTGCTTTTTGTAGCAGGTCGATGGAGGATGCATTTTGGCGGTGACGAAGGTTGTCATTACTTTTCCCTTTGGTTTAGCGACTGTTGATTTCCTAGTTCTATAGTTCGAATCAGCAAAAATGCAAAAGGCAGTAATTCTTTCGCTCGGGGTCGCCAGTTGTAACTGTTGATAATGCAGCTTCAGAAGGCAGCATTTCTTTTTTTCACGGGGTCACCAATTGTAGGGTAAATGTTAGAGTCGGAGGTTACCAATTGTAACGATAAGGTTTTTGTGAAGGCTGCAATTCTCTTGTTCGGGGTCACCAATTGTAACGATAATATTTGTGTTTGTAGCGATGATAATTTTGTATAGTTACCAATAGCAACGGTTGTAAGATGAACGATGAACAGTGATCGAAGTTATAAAGAAATATTTATTTACCGTTACTTTAATAAATGCCATACCACGACGGGTAGGTTAGTGTAATAGTATAACACGGTTCATAAAGCATGCAAGGTAAAGAAAGTTAATTTCGGCCTGTATATGTGTGTACACGTTTTCATAGTAGTATATATATAGAGAGAGATATGGTAGTGTTACAGAGAAAAGGATGCGAGCTAGTGATGGTTATAGGGTGTGGGATGTGGTCTCACAGTTGCTAGCAGTAAACTTCATTTCTCCCTCCGGCGAAGGTTCTAGCTGGTCAGCCCAGACTTCGTTGTCACTGAGTCGTCACCGACTGGTGACTAAACTAAATTTTTCTTGGGATTTCCTTGCTTTTATAACAATCCAGAGGGATAGATATATTATTGAGAACAATGGATTCAGTTGGTGGTCCTGTTATCTCTATTCTAGATTTTCGTGGAGTAGAAGAGGTCAGGAAGGGTCAAGTGGTGAAGACATTGTTTCGGCCTAGCTAAAGGCATCTGGAAAATATTAAACTGTTGTCAGAGAAAAACTATTGTTCCACCGTTGGAAATGTTCTGTTGCAGTGTTGATTTAAATTTGACTATGGTGGATAGAATCCACTTCATGCATGCAAGATCCACTACAACACCACTCACAATACTCGCAGATATATCTGAAAAAAATTACTAATCTGGTTATTATAACAAATTCGGAAACTTGGCAAAGTAGAAAGCCACAGTGGCTCTTTCAATATAATTACAGAAATGTTATTCCACTCCTAACCAGTTTCAAGATGTTTTTTTAACAGTCCTTGTATTCTTCATCAATGTGAGTATCAATGTCACACAAACTTTCTACTGCATTACTCAGTATTTATTCTACAGCCTATAATGTTACACAGTTCAAAAACAGCATCTTCCTTTTTATTCACTTTGTTCAGCATTCGTTTCAAAATTTTAAAATAAATTATTTTTGTATGTAAAACTGAATTATGCCTTCTGAATTTTCTTGGACTTTAACTTTCTTCACTGTAACATTCATTCAATCATGAATTTTATAACATTTAGTACATGTTTCAAATAAATGTTGACTTTCTGTACTTTCTTACATTGGTGACGCATACTAGCTTTTGCTAAATTGGCGACTTTCCATTTTTTTATAGCATAACTATGCTACAGAAAGTATGTTTTGCACCTATATTGACTACATTTTGTTTTGCTTGAACTTCGTGTGTGTATGTTTTGTTGTTTTCAATATTATCAATTCTATGAGTGTGTGTGCATTTCTGCGTTTGTTACGTCTATAGTAAACTATAGTAAAGAACATTTTACGCTGTTTTAATGAGCCTACATCTAATGAAGTAGCCATCCTTATGGTTGGTGATCCCCATGAAAATCATGATATTCTCATTTGTGTTCAAGATAATAACCTTAAACGTATTTCACAGACTCATCCCTCTTCTGGTTCTCTCCAGTATAATCTTATTCTGTAGAATGGACAAGATGGGTATTATTTCAATATTCCTTGGATTGAACCTGCAACAGGATAGCCAATTACAAACAAAAGGGTGTTGTCAAATGACTTCTATTCATACCAGCTGATGTTAAGACCAGAACAATCAAATCCTTTCTACTATAGGCACAAGGCCTGAAATTTCGGGGGAGACCAGTTGATTACATCAACCTCAGTATTTCACTGGTACTTAATTTATTGGCCGCGAAACGATGAAAGGCAAAGTTGACCCCGGCAGCATTTGAACAGGCGAAATACCACTTAAGTATTTTACATGGTATGCTAATGATTCTGCCAGTTCACCACCTTCCAGAAAATCAAATCAATTACACATGTCAAATGAACTTTATCGTCATTTATATATTTTCTATGTTATCTCAATAACTAGCTATAGTTATTTCAAATACACTTCTCTATAACGACCAGGTTTCATTAGAAATTGAAAATAGTTTCACACTTTGAATTTGAACCAAAATTACAAAGTGTTGCATTACAAGAGAGACAATGTGTGAATAATGAAAGTAATGTTTCTCCGAATTAGTCACATGTGTGTTATAATAAAGAAAGCTGCTTATTATCTATCTACCAAATAAACTGTTTTTGACTCAACAACTCTTCTTTACAATTAAAATAACCTTGACAACTAGGTTGGGTTGCACAATTTTGAGTTCATTTTCGGACAATATTTTGATTTGCTTCTAATGTATCACTTTCATCCGATGTTTCACACATGCATAGAATTCTACTCAGACAAACATTTATGAAAATGTACCCATAAATATTGTATAAAAATAAGCCACAACCAAAAAAATTGCATTAAAAGACATCAATTTTTCTATATGTTATGAGGAAATACAGCCTCACTCTCTCTCTCATGCACATAAACGATATATGCATATGAATTTATGGGCGAAGGTCAAGAATATGCACTCCTAGTGTTTAGGATTAAGGTTACGCTGAAAATGGGTGGTGTGCGTATTCTTTACCTTCGCCCATTTATGTACGTGTATATGAAAGATAATGTGTATGAGAGAGAGAGAGAGAGAGAGAGAGAGAGAGATAGACAGACAGAGTGAGTGCCACTTGCACATACATACAAAGAATTTCATACATCACAACACACACCTTCACTCACTCTCTCACACACGTCCATTTCATATACATGTACATCTTACACTTTCTCCTCTCGCTTCAAAGCAAATGTCGCCTTTTCACTTTATCCTCTCTCCCTCAATTTCTGCTTTCTTCAAAGCATACAGAAATTTTAGGGAAATTAACGAACAATCATATGATCCCATATATTTCGAGTTGACAACTTTGCTTCTTCAAATGAAAGAATGCCATAAAATAACTTCCTTTTACACACACACACACTAGGTAAAATTTCTGTGCGAATTATGTTTATTCTTGCAGTGTGCACGTGCAAATTTACGGCTCAAACCATACATAGGTTTTACTGCTTATTTAAAAAAATGCTATTGCAGACAATTAAGTGGATGTCTGCACATGTCCTTAATATTGTAGTAAAAGTTAACTATTTTAAATCAAATTCTTTACAAGACCACATCTTCCATGAATTCTGTAATCAAAATGAAGAAGAGTTTTAACACCTTGTAATTCACACAGAGATGAGATTGTTATCAAAAGGTAATTGTCTGTGTTGTTTTGTTACACATTGAGACAGTACTGTTTCATTTCTGGCTAATGACAATTTTGGCCAACAAATGGTTGCAGCTAAATGTGATACATCTTATTTACCAGATATTTCTGATAAAATTAATTTGTTTAATAAACAGCTTCAAGGAGAAAACTCTGATCTCATATTTTCCAAAGGAGCTATTACTGCTTTTCTATGGAAAGTACATATCTAGAAAATGAATATTGTATGTTGTGCACTATTGCAATTTCCTTGTTTGGAATCAATTAGCAGTAATCTACATGATGATGACTTTGTATTGTCTGCTGAACAATTGAAAAACTTGCATGTTGATATACAAGCTTGGTTTAGCAAGCTACTGAAGTGAAATTTTCTGTGTTGGGTGACACTTCCTTTTGAAGTTAATGTTGCTGGTGTAGATATTTGTTTGCAGGAGAATCTCATTGAATTGCAGAGTGGTGAAATATTTCAGGCAAGATTTAAAGATGGAGAACATAATGCATAGAAAAGTAATGACATTGCTACAAAGAATCCACTACTCTGAGAGAAAGTGCAGTTGTACTTTACTGCTTTTCTTTCATTTTACCTTGTTGAATCTGGTTTCAACCCTGTTACTAAACTTATTGTCAAAAGCTTGTCATTGACTCAGCATTGTAGAAAGAGGTGATCTTCGATTATCCTTGACAATGTTGGAGCCAAATAGTGCGAAACTAGTAGAGCAGTATCAACTACATGGCTTGCATTAAATAAAGTAGCACTAAAGTACTATCTTCTTTTAATAAATGTCCTTCTATATCTGTGGCTGTTTTTACTTGTGAACATTCATTTTCCATAGAATTTAGATAGTTATTGAAGTTTATGTGCAAGAAATCTATATATATATATATAAAACAAAGGATGTGTGTGTGTGTAGTACGTATGTATTTCTACAGTTTTCAACTGATTTTCACCAAACTTTACACACACATTACTTATATGCCAAGGATGGTCATGCACTATAACATTTTGCCCAGAGCTCCTGCATAAAGCGAGAAACCATGAAAAAACAGTGTTTTACACAGGTCTTTCTCTAAAAACTTCTGCAGTTTTCAACCAATTCTCTCTGTTTATTTCTCTCTTCTCATTTTGCTTACACATATTCTCTCTCACTCTCTGTAATAGTTCTTCTCTTTTAGTCTGTTTGTTTCTTTCACTTTCTCTCTCTTTAACTCATTCACACACTCACTAACTTCTGTCTACAAATTGAGTTCCATGTATTTCAAATTAGTTGTGAGTAAAAATCTCTGCTACGGTTTTCCTATTTTCTCTCTGAAAAATAATTTAGTTATTTTGAATTTTTGTTCACCCAGTGTGTTTAAATACAGTTTTGCCACATCTGCTTAAAAATTGACTTCAGTGTATTTCAATTTTGTTGTGCATATATCTTTGTCTTTATGGTATTTGTACATTCTCCCTAGATTACTTTACTTATTTTAAATTTTTGCACTCCATCTATTTAAATACACTATTTCCCTTTCTCCCTCTATGAGAAAATGTTGTGCGTGTGTATATATGACCGCTATGGGCCACATACAGCCAATAAGCTTTTATTACAAATCAATGAGATTTCAACCATGCCACTGAGTGGTCATGCATTAGAAAAAGCTATCCTTGAGCAGCTCAAGTTTTTTCACTCAAGCTATATTTTCTTCTAGAGCTTCATACGCTCAAATGGGGTTTGTAAGTTCTGCCTACAAATTGACTTCTTTGCATTTAAATTAGTTGTGTGTAAAAATCTGTTGTTACGGTTTTTGTATGTTCTCCATGAAAAATAATTTATTTTTCATTTTTGTTCACCCAGTGTGTTTAAACTCAGTTTTGCCACATATACCTAAAAATTGACTTCAGTGTATTTCAATTTTGTTGCGCATAAATATCTTTGCCTTTATGGTATTTGTATGTTCCCCCAACAAAGATGTCTGTGTGTGTAGTATGTATGCATTTCTACAGTTTTCAACCAATTTTCACCAAACTTTACACACACACATTACCTATGTGCCAAGGATGGTCATGTACTATAATATTTTGCTCAGAGCTCCTGCTTCAAGCGAGAAACTGTTTTACACAGGTTTTTCTCTAAAAACTTCTACAGCTTTCAACTGATTTTCTCTGTTTTCTCTCTCTAAATTTTTTGCACTCCATGTATTTAAATTTACTTTAGCCACATCTGCATTTTGTAATTGAAGCTTCTAAACTCTGAGATAATGCCACCTAAGAAAAGAGCCTGTATTGGTCGCAAAACTGCTGCAGCAGAGACATCAAAGAGGAGAGTAAATGAATCCTCACATGAGACTACATGAAGACATTCGCAAAATGCTGCTTGCACAGCCACCACAAGCCATGGAAAGCAAGGAGCAGTGTAGCAGTTGTTAAATCAGAAATGCTTCCTTAACAGCTTCAGTATGCAATAACCTGAGTCAGTCACAGTGCATTATTTGTTGTACAAGGGATACTACAGCAATTGTAGCTGCGCGAGCTGCAGAGAATGAAGAACAGCATGCCAGGAATGCTACAGCAACTGCTGCTGCGCGAGCTGCAGGAAATGATAAACAGTGCACCATTCAACGTGCCAGGAATGCTACAGCAACTGCTGCTGCACAAGCTGCAGAAAATGTATTTTCATAAATTTCAAGTCATTATATATTTCAAATTTCCGAAGAAAAACCTGTATTTTTCTTTATTTTTGTGGTTGTGACATATTTCAAAAATATTTTGTACGTTTTTGTGAATTTTGGTATGTTTGGCATGGAATTCTGTTCATTTTCCAAAAAAGCTTCAGCAGTGCAGGTTGCTAGACTAGAAAATAAGTGTTCTTAGAATGATGAAGCATTCACACCCTGAGCAATGCTGAGTGCCAATTATACAAGTCCTAATAATATTTAATTATAAAAATACAATAGGAGTTATTAAACATCAAATGGCTATGGGAAGATCCACAAGTAGAAAATGGTTGAGAACCCCTGCTTTAAACTAATCATGATTCTACACAAAAATAGGGTTAGGTTTAGGATTAGGTTTAGGACCAGTATTAGAGTTTAGGTTTCAGTTATTGTGGGGCAGAGGTGGGTTGGAAGTAAAGGGTTAGTAACATCACACAAATGGCCAAGGGGCCTTGCAGGAATAAGAGAAGAGAGGTCATATGAACAGAAGGATGACCACCATGAACCTCTTTTGTCGTTCAGAATAGGTGTGGTGGTTGCAAGAGTTGAGGGAACTTTCCGTTAGGTTCTGCCCAAAGGTTAGGCAGGTAGGGCTCCTTGGGATACGTCCCAGCTGGAAAGGATTGATGTTACGAGAGGACCCACGAGGTATATGGGGCTTCGTGTCTTTCTTAATGAAGAAATTGAACAATTATTCAATGTCATATGAGTTTCATTTTCAGTCACTCTTTGTTTTTGACCTGGGAAACATTTCCTGAGAAAGTACTTTCACTTTAAAATTCAGAAGCTTAAATGTATTTACATATGGAAAAGCAAAGTCTCTTGTTGTCTATTATTTTCTGTAATTTATTTTTTTTTGGATTTTTTCTGTTTGGCTGCACTTTTTGAAATTTTAAAAATTAAGTGAAAATTTTCAAATTTGGTGTATTAATGTAATTTTCCATGCTGAATCTTAGAGCTTAATTCACTTGTTCCAGAAAAAGAAAAAGTTACAGACATTTAAAGTTTGATCCTTTTTATCATCAGAAAACAAGATTTGGAAGTTGTCATTTTGTGCAAGACTGCATGCACTGAAAAGAAATGAAATATTGGTGGAACTCTGCTTTATGCACACCATATAAACCCCCACCACTTTTAATTTCTGGAATTTTCAGAAAACTTTTACCAATTTGTATTCTATGCATGAAAATTCATACGATTAAAAACAAACAAAAAAAGAATTTTGGTGTGTGATTTAAAGCCTATTTAGCTATTATTTTTAGCACATCTCATGACCACTTCATACTTCATGTGTTTTAAGCAATTAATAAACAAAAAGTGACAAAATAAAAACAAGCAAACACATTTTATAGCTTTAAGCATTCAATAAGCATTTAATACAAAAAACTATCAAAAGGCAAACTGTAGTCCATTTAAAAAAAAAAAAAGAATAAACAGCAGAGTACAAATGAAATATTTAACAAAATATTAAACATATCATAATATTTATAAAAACAACCTAAACCTTTTGTAGACCAGTTCATGAAAAACGATACTTTATAATGCACTCAAGTAATTTTTCAAACAAATTACAATTTTCATATCTTCTGTACCAGGTGCCACCTTCAAACTATTGACACAGACTCCTTGCATCCTTTGTCGGAGCACCGTCAGTAAATGTTCCCACCACAGATTTTTTAATGCTTAGAAACAGACATCTATATGTCTGTGGTTTTTGATTGGCTAAAGTTACCCCAAATTTGCAAACTTTAAAAGCTTTATTGATTTTTGGCAAAAATGAATTTCATGTCAATAATTACCATACAAGACTACATCAATACACCAAATGAGAAGAAAGTGAAAAGTGGCAGCAAAACAGAAAAGATCCTTGCATTTCATCTCCTCGAAATCAGTATGCCCAAATAAAAAGGACGCGATTAAAAAGTTTGATTAAAATTTAGTACATTTTTATATTTAGAAAAAAAAAAAAGAATTTTGGAAAATGTTTTTCAGAACCCTTATTTCCGTATTTGTCTATGTACAATTGAAAAAATAAAAATATTTGTAAGCTGAAATATTGGTGGGGACGGAGGTAAATTTGAAATTTTACAATGCAATTATTTTTTTGTTATTACTTTCTTTTCCAAAATCAGAATATCCTTTGCTGAAAGCATAAGAATCTGAAGAAACTGAAAAGGGGAAAGAAAAAACGGTATGCAAATGTTTTAACAGAGATTTTGCTGTTATTTCTACCATGTCGAGTGACCATATTGAGGCCGATGCCAGTGCCGGTAGCACGTAAAAAGCACCATTCGAGTGTAATCGATGCCAGTGTCATCTGACTGACCCCTGTGCCAGTCACACTTGACAAGCACCCACTACACTCTCGGAGTGGTTGGTGTTAGGAAGGGCATCTAGCTGTAGAAACCTTGCCAGAACAGACTGGAGTCTCATTGCAGCCTCCTGGCTTGCCAGTCCTCAGTCAGACTGTCCAACCCATGCCAGCATAGAAAGTAGGTGTTAAATGATGATGATGTATAATGATATACATAATTATGATAGAGTGTCACCCATTCAATGTTTAGGTAAACTTCGTCACCCACTCACTCTCTCTCTCTCCCCCACACAAAAATTAAACACATTTTGGCGCCAAAAATTGCAAAGGGAAAATCTACTTGAGATTATTATATATAACCAGTGATTTTAAGAGGTATGAAAAAGATATTTTTGTTTTAATATACTTTTACTTGTTTCATACACATACACAAACTAATGTGTGTTTTTTAGGTTAATTATTTATCATTCTTTATCTCTCCACTGATTTCGGTACTACTCTAACTTCTATAACCTCTGCATTTTCACTTATTCATTTCAAACTTCTTTGAATTTTCAATCTAATGTAATCCACACTATCTTGAAAACGTATTTTTACAAAATGCTATCTAAAATTATGAGTAAAGAAAGAAATAGAAAAAAATTCTTAGAAAATGGGGATGGGGGTGAAATTTCCGAGGGTTCCATCCCACCCAACCCGTTTTCCGGACCACAAAAAGGGTTTTGGAGCATATTAGGTCACCGGAATTCAGTCAACGAAAAAAAAAATTTCCAATGATTTCGGGATATGAGGGGGGTGGGGGCGTATGTCTGGTTTTCCACCCCACCCTTTTCCGAACAAAAATAAGAGGTTTGCAGCATATTAAGAGGTCAGGGTATTTGATTTCATGCAAAAAATCAGTTTTTTTTTTCCTTAGCGAAAATCGTGCGAGTTAAAAGATCAATGGGGGTGAAATTTCTGAGGCTTCCACCTCACCCAACCCAGTAGGAGGTCACCGGAATTCATTCAACGAAAAAAAAAAAAATTCCAATGATTCCGGGATATGGGTGGGGGTTCGGCCCCTTTTTTTTCCGAACAAAAATAAGGAATTTGCAGCATATTAGGTCAGGGTACTTGATTCCACGCAAAAGATCCGAGTTTTTTTTTTTTTTCTTAGTGAAAATCGTGTGGGTGAAAGAATTGAATAATACCTTTTTTTTAAAACAGAAACACACATTTTCGTCTCGTATCATTAATAATATCTGATACAAGTTACCGCCCCTTGTATCGTCCGACATGTTTGTTTATATTCGCGAGTGCCCGTTTTCCGTTTCATTTGACTACGGCCATGCTGGAGCACCGCCTTTAGTCGAGCTAATCGACCCCCAGGACTTATTCTTTGTAAGCCTAGTACTTATTCTATCGGTATCTTTTTGCCGAACTGCTAAGTTACGGGACGTAAACACACCAGCATCGGTTGTCAAGCGTTTCCGTCTACTAAATTCACTCACAAGGCTTTGGTCGGCCCGAGGCTATGGTAGAAGACACTTGCCCAAGGTGCCACGCAGTGGGACTGAACCCGGAACCATGTGGTTGGTAAGCAAGCTACTTACCACACAGCCACTCCTGCGTTTGTTTTATTTTTTAGTATAAAATATTTAAAAATAGATGAATCTTCCTAATTTTTTGCATACTTAATTTATTTTGGATACATTTCCTATTTTCATAATTTTTTTTAGAAATTAGGCGTCATTTTCTTGGAGAGGTACGCTTCTAAAGAAGCGCCGAAATACCTTTCAAACGGCATACATTACGATTATAAAGAAATTTGTGGGTAAAATCTTTTCCAAGGTGAGGAGGGGACCTCAGAAAATTCACAAGATCCGAGTTTTTCCCTTGTAGCTGTTAGGAAAATGTTTCTTTTTTTTGTTGAAATTTTGTTTAAATACCTTTCAAACATTAAGATTATAAAATATTAAATATTATTAAATACCTTTCAAACATTCCGATTATAAAGTAATTTTTTTGCATATTCGTAATCTCCGATATCTAAAACGTAGGAATCCGGAAAAAAAAAAACGAAAAGGAGTGGGATGCATATTCGACACTTCCATCATATCTTCCTATTAATACATGTTGTCTTTTAAAATGATGTGTTTGGAAAATAAGAATGGTATAATCACAAAATATCTCAGTTTGGCTGCAGGTTCTGAGATCAACTTCCGCCGAGGTCGACTTTGCCCTTCATCCTTTCGAAGCTGCAAATTTAGCTCCCCTTCCCCCATAAATTTCGGGATCATTAGAAGAGCAGCAAGATGATGAATATATGACAACGAGGCTGAGATTTTAACCAATCAGAACAGTCCTCCTTTTTTCAACTTTTGAATGTCTAAAAGTCAGAAAACGTTGTGATCGCTATTGACAGTAGGACTGTAGTAATATTGTGCGCGCGTGTATATATATATATTCCCATATACATATATTTCTCATCAAGAAATGCAGGTAATGATGTTTGCAGATATTTTAACTTTAAATGTTGTGCATATGTATTTAATTTCATCTTTCTTTTTCTGTTTCAACCTATTTGTTTTATTCTAACATATTTACGTTATGTGTGTTTGCTGATATATCTATGATTTGCGTGCGATCCTACAGAATGTGATTGGAAATTATCTTATGTGCCAAAAGCCCTAATTTCTCCGGATGTGTGTTTGAAGCATCGAATCTGTAAAAGTAAAAAAAAAAAACACGAGTAAATAAACTTACCCACTTCTTTTTGGGTGGCGGGGAGGGCAGAATCGTCATCTACGACAGTGGCCCTGGAACAAAATTTGTTTAGTGGATGCAAATCCAGGTCCAAATTTTCTTACGGAAAACGTGGATTTTTTCAATGTTAACATTAAAACAAGAGGTGTGTGTGTGTGTGTGTGTGGGGGGGGGGTGAAATTAA
>NC_142945.1:31207885-31217885 GCF_046866305.1 Octopus bimaculoides | reverse complement strand
TCTATCTATTTAACTCCAGTAAACTGGAGTAATTGATAGATGAAATGGATGAAAATAGAGGTACATGTATGGTTCTCTAGGCCTCTTCAGAAATTTACAAAGTTCATGGAGTTAATTTACAATATACAAACACTAGTGTAATAGTAATTGGGTATCCTTCCGACAGTATATTGGATAGATATTATCCCTTAGTGGGTTGGATTCACAACCCCTAACTTTCTTCGATTATATATATATACATATATATATATATATATATATATATATATATATATTAGGGTCATCCCAACAGTTATTTTTTCAAAGTTATTATGGAAGTGACAGAAGAGCATATTTGGCATCTTTTGCTTTGCGAGTTCAATACAGGCAACAATGCAACAGAAAGTGTGAGGAATATTAATGCAGTATATGGGGATTGGACAAACAGTGGTACCAGAAATTCCAAGCCGGAAACCAGAACCTAGAAGATTGAGTCTCATCCTGGAAGATCTGTAGAGCTTGTTGAGGATGTCCTGCAAACCCTGGTGGAACAAAATCTCATTATAACTGTTGAGCAGAGAAGCTTGGATTTGGTCATTCAACCATTCATCAACACCTGCGTGCCATCGGAAAAGTCAGCAAATTGGGTTAATAGATGCCTCACAAACTGTCTCAGTTTAATTATGTGCAGAAAGTGAATGTGTGCTCTTTGCTGAAAAGTTTCACGAATGAACCTTTGAAATGAATAGTGACTGGTGATGAGAAATGGGTTCTCTATAAAAATGTCAACTGCTGACAACAGTGAGTAGGGAAAGGAGAAACTCCGGCACCCCAGGCTAACGAAGGTCTTTACCCACGTAAGGTGTTGTTATCTGTTTGGTGGGATATGAAAAGTTCAGTTCACTTTGAACTTTTAAAACCAAACCAAACGATAACAAAGGAGATCTACTGTGAGTAGCTTGAGTGCCTTAAGAAAAATGATCATCTTTGGTTTCAAGACGAAAGGTGTTCTTCCATCAGAATAATGCTCGGCCACATACAGTGAGGTTGACATTCCAAAGGCTGGAGCAGTTTGAATGAGAAATGATATCCAACCCACCATATTCGCCAGACATTTCCCTATCTGATTATCATTTATTCCACAGTCTTCAAAATCATTTGGATAGAAAAAATATGAATTCTGTAGACAAGGTCAGTATAGTACTGGAGGAGTATTTTTCATCATGGACAAGTGAATTTTGGAAGAAGGGCCTTGCAAGTCTACCAGATAGATGGAAGAGCATTGTAGAAAATGAACGAGAGTATATTTTAGAGTAATAAAGAAGTTTATATATCTTAATTTTGAAAAATAAAAGAAGTATAAAAAATGTGCTTTATTTATGGAATGATTCAATATATAGCTATGAACATATATATGTATATATACACAGATCACCTAGCATTGTAGGTGTTCTAACATCCTCTATCATATTTAATGGCAATTATAGTTTTCCTTTCTGGTGATACATTGCTAAACTGCTGCTTGATTTAATTATATATATACATATATTCTTTTACTCTTTTACTTGTTTCAATCATTTGACTGTGGCCATGCTGGAGCACCATCTTAAAGGGTTTTAGTCGAAGAAATCAACCCCAGGACTTATTCTTTATGAGCTTAGCACTTATTCTATCGGTCTTTTTTTGCTGAACCACTAAGTTACGGGGACCTAAACACACCAACGTCGTTTGTCATGTGATGGTAGAGGAAGACAGACGTACACACGAGTTATATATATATATATATTAAATAAGTCTGGCAACTCTTTTCTTTCACCAACACTTTATTTACGTAGATTGAAGCAATGACAGAAAGGGTCTTCAGTATACCTGAAACGTGAAGGAAAAGATGACGGATAATGAAATGAATAATGTATGCTGAATTGAATGTAATGTAATAAATGATAATATATGTGTGTTTAGTTGTAATCCTCTATGCCCTCCCCAAGTCTTTGGAGGAAGCAAAGAAGACTGATAATATGTAGCAAATGGTTAAAGAAAATGGGATAATTAGTGTGAGAGACAGTTAATTAATATTGATGGTGTGATGATCAAGGGGCAATGTGTCATTTGTGTATCAAGCTTTTGTGTCAATCTTTGCCAATCTGGTGGAGCGACAAATGGGGTGATTGCTGGATGGGGGATCAGCTGCATCATGTAAGGGCTGCTCTTAGAGGCCAAGGGCATTGTGTCATCATAAGGCTTGAAGGGTTCTTGGGGTACAACCATTGGTGGAACATCTTGAGGTGGTGAAGGTGGGAGGAGTTGACTTGGCTCTGTGGGTAGGCAGTGTAAATGGGTTCCCAGTTGTGGTGGTCTTGGTGTTGGGAAATGGGCACGTTGGGTAGGCCTGAGGTCTCGGTGGTGTAGCTGCATGAGGAGCTGTTAAACTGGGTTGAGAAGGTAGTTTTGTCATTGGTGTTGGTGTCAGGAATGCAGATGGTCCAGGGTCTGTGAGTAGTGGTGCATGAGGAACAACCGGTAGATACTTCTGGAGGAATTTTCTGTTGTGCAGTGTGACTCGGCCTGAGCCATCCACTCTCAGCACATACTGATTGAACTGGTGTACCTCTATGATGACACTAGTTTTGTCCCATTTGGTAGGATTGGGTCTAACTTGGTTTTGGATTTGGATACAATCTCTGACAGTCAGTGGTGGATGTGGGCATATGTGTTCTGACAACCGTTTGGCAGCATGCATGTGGCGGTTACGCAGGGCTTCTTTGCAAGAAGTCATAGTCTCACGCCATGTGGAGTGTGGCTGGTACTTGCTGAGATGGAGGGGAATAAAGTTTCATATTGGGCGGCAAAAGATGCACACGGCTGGGGACAAGTGTGTGTCCTGGTCAGGTATATTTCTGTATTGTAGCATTGTGTGCTGGAAACTGTCAATGCTGATGGAGCCATTGGCGTTAGTGTTGTGTTATTTCTTTACTACCCACAAGGGGCTACACACAGAGGGGACAAACAAGGACAGACAAATGGATTAAATCGATTATATCGACCCCAGTGCGTAACTGGTACTTATTTAATCGACCCCGAAAGGATGAAAGGCAAAGTCGACCTCGGCGGAATTTGAACTCAGAACGTAGCGGGCAGACGAAATACCGCTAAGCATTTCGCCCGGTGTGCTAACGGTTCTGCCAGCTCGCTGCCTGTGTGTTATGCCGTTGTGTGTTATGCGATGCAATATTGTCTTGACACCAACCTTGGCATGGAGGTTGCTGTGGGGAAATGCAACAGGGATGATTCTGTGGTGCACTCCCCAATTATGGAGGAAGGTGACTGTCTAGTGTAAGGTAAACTCTGGTCCTCCATCCAATGTCAGCTCATTGCTGATGCCATATGTCATGAGGATGTGGCATAGGGTAGATACTTTCTCCTCGATGGGCCAGTTACTGTATCTGTCCTCAACCACATGGTAGTGGTAGCTATGGTTCTGGAAGTAATCGGCAAATAGGCTTTGGAATGGGTAGGCAAGATTCATTGAAGGCGGGTGGGGGTGGGGTGTTTGGCTGTGAGGGTGCCATTTGGTTGCAGTTTGAGTAGCATTCCTGCATTTCAATGATGGCTGGGGTCATGCCCAGCCAGAAGAAGGATGTCTCTGCTCTGGAACACATTTGTATCACACCCTGATGCGCTGAGTGTAATGCCTGGAGGACCTGCATGTGAAGGGAGGTAGGTATGACAATCCTGCCATGATACAGGATAACTCCATCAAAGCTGGTGAGTTCATCATGAAACTGGTAGTATTGCAGCAGCTCTGGCAGTCTTTGGAATGGTCCTCTGGGAAGCCATCCTTGATTGTGTCCATGAGTTTGGTCATGCTTGGGTTGCTGGTAATAGCAGTGCGGACCATGTCCCACGTGACAGATTGGATGATCTCAGTAACCGGGAAAATGTAGTCATTGTGAGAGCATGTTGTAGTGTTGTCACCTCCGGTAGAACGAATGGTTTCCAGGAAAGAATGTTGCAGAGATGGGTGGCTGAGCAACTCAGTTGGATGGGTTGTGGCAGCAACATCGTCAGGGAAGTCTGGTGGTGTGGGCTGTCTGACAGGATGGTGTAAGACAGCATTGGCTGTTGTATGGTGAGCAACTGGTGCATGAATGATGCTGAAGTTATACTGTAGGGTTTTATCTTTCAGGCTGCGCAATCAAGCGTTCGAGATGGCATCCAGGCAGCGATCACCAAATACTTTCAAGAGAGGTTTATGGTGAACTGCAACAATGAGATTAGTGCAGCCAAGGGTGAAGTGGCATGCTTTGTCCAATGCATTGGTAACTACTATTGTTTTGCCCTCCACTGGTGGGTAATGAGATTCTGCTGCGGAAGTGAAGTGGCTCCCAACCAGGGTGATTTTCCAGCCAGATTTGTAGCAAAAGGGGTAGGGGGAAAGGCACGTGCAATGTTTTTGGAACAGCCAGAAGCCAGTGCTGTCTTTGATCCAGTCAGTGGCAAGGAAAATTGACCTGGTTTTGTCAAAGATCTCCGCACCTCTTTGGATCTCATTGATGATTGATTTGGACTCCTCAAAGAGCCTATTCAGCTGGTCTGTCCATACAAACCATGTGCCTGGTTTGAGGAGTTCCCGGAATGGCAATATTTGTTTGGCAGAAGTGAAGGCATAAGAGACCAGCTGCAAATGTCAGTGATGTTCTTAGGAGTAAGAAAGTCATGGATTGCAAGATATCAGGCACAAGATTGCACTGTGGTAGGGGTGATCTCAAACCCAGCAAATTCAATGGTAGTTTGGGCAAAGTTGAACTTAGTGGGATTCAGAATGATGCCATTGGAACCACAAATGTCAGGTCATTGGACGGTCTGAAAGAATGCTTCATTTTTTGGTATTCAACCACATCAAGGTGTCGTCGATGCACTTTGTTTTCTGGGGTATGCTTGAGACAATTTTGTCGAACTGTTGGCTGCAGCTATTTGCTAAAGTGATGCATCCTTGTGGTGCAACGCAATAGCGGAAGTGGCCCCAGGGCATGATGAAAGTGGTTAGGTGGCAGTCCCTTGCGTCGAAGGTGATGCTGTGGTAGCCAGTTTCTTGGGTGTGGGGTGGTACAGAGCAGGCTTGGTGAAATGGGGATTAGGTGTGATGTGTCTCGTGGACCACATGTCAGTTGAGGGGCTGAAGATTGACAGTCCATTGAAGTTTTCCAGACTTTTTGGGGCATACCACAATTCTGTGGTTCCAGGTGACAAGTGTACAAATGGGGAAATGCTTGATAACTCCAAGTTGAACGTCGCGGTTGAGACCTAATTTCACTTACTCTTGCCAATGAAGTGGGACTGGTATTGGCGTATGGTGGGCGATTGGTTTAGCATCGGGGCCCACCATTAAGCGGATCGGTGAGCCAGACATCTTGGTTAGTTGCTGATTGCAGACATTGAATGTGCTGGAGCTGTAGTATTCTAGCAGCCACTTCTCCAGGTGACCATGGTTCTCCTTAGTGGCTGGGAATGGTCGTGAAGTGGGAGGAGGAGGTGGTATTTGTCATAGGGGAAGCCACATATGTTCTGAATCATCATTGGAGGAGATGTTTCCAGTGGGGTGTCAGCATTCTCACAGCTTTCTTTAATCATGGGGAGGAATCATACTGAGGGCAACACAGGCTTGCTTGGAGAGGAAAAGTTTGTCAGTTGAAGGAGTGATGTTGATGATTTGACAGGTCATGCACTTCACAGAGGATGGGGCAGTCCCAGATATGTGTAGGGTCAGGGCACCGATGATATCTATGGGGCTACTGTTAGTGGCAGTCATTTTCATATTGACCATATAAGGTGGTGCTAGTCCAGGCCCAGTTTGGATAGAAGACTTGTCCCAGCCAGGCATGACTGGCATCCAGTGTCTGCCGTAGCGTTGTGATGGTTAGCTGTGGTTGGTCGTGAAAGAGAAATGTGAAAGCCCAATCCCTTCGTGTCAGGTGGGTCGGTTTGAATGAAGGGATGGGGGTCAGAAGAGCATTTTACGCAGGCATCGCAGGGTTCATTATACACATGGTGGTCAAGAATTATTGCTTGGGTAGAAGATTCATCAGGGAGGTTGACCACAAAACATAGGCTGTTGAATATTGTAGATATGTTGTTTTCTGTGTCAGCTGCCTGGGGACGACTTTGTTGGCAGCAGACACTATCATAGTGGTACAAGATGCCACATGTAGCACACTTATGGTTGTAGGCAGGGTATTTCCTCATGCGTTCCTATACATGATGTCTGTGTCTGTGTTTTCTGCAGTGACTGCAGGGGGTAGAGGCAGGTATATTACAGGGTTCACCGGATTTATTGACCCAGTGGTGCCTATATGAGCTGAAGGCTGTGGTGGTTGAGGTGGATTAATCCCAACAAAATAACATAACCACCTTTAAAGTGAAAAAAACAAAACCGACGTATAAGACAGGTGTGTAAAATATATTTGTGTACTTTTTCTGTTTATTCTTAATCTTCGTGTTTTTGCAAGATTGAAAAAAAAGTTTCGGAAAGCTAACATTTTAAAATTCTTCGGGAAGCGACACTGTGATAGTTTCTATATTTAACCGTGCGTGTATATTCCTATTTTTGCTCCTGTTCTCTTCTACTTCTCTACTGGCTTCGGTTCCCGCAACGAGGAGGGAACCAGACTGCTGGAGTTCTGTGATGCAACCAATCTTATGGTCTGCAATACCAACTTCAGGAAACCTGCCAGTCACCTAGTCACCTACCGCTCCGGCAGACACTCTAGCCAAATCGACTACATCCTCGCCAGAAATAGGGAAAGAGGGCGGCTTATAAATGCCAAAACCTACCCTGGCGAAGAATGTACCCCACAACATAGATTAGTAGTTAGCGACTTTGGGATCAAGGCAAAATGGGTGCCCAGAATTAGACAGGCTTGGAGAAGAAGGGTGTGGAAGCTTAAAGACCCTGCAAACGGACAGAGACTTAGAGACAAGTTACTTGAAGCATTTAACGAAATAGAAGGGGATATAGCATCATACAACGTGGAAGACAATTGGAGATTTCTGCGGGACAACCTGTTGAAAGCCACCGACCAGATTTGTGGGTGGTGTAAGGTCCCCTCCCAACCCAGAGTAACGTGGTGGTGGAACAAGGAGGTAGACAGGGCTATTAGACAAAAGAAACAAGCTTGGAAGGACTGGAAGAACGGTGGTAGCAGGGAATTGTACCAATGTGCCAGAAGGGAGGCTAGGCGACAGGTTTATTTAGCCAGAGGGGAAGCAGATAAGGAAAGATTTGCCAATGTTCTGCGCCGTGAGGACCAAAGACTCGAGGTATTTCGGGTTGCAAGACAGTGTAGGAGAGAGAATAGTGATGTTGTAGGAGAGAAATGTGTTCGCATGGATGATGGTACGCTTGCATTAAATGAGGATGCAAAGAAAGAGGTCTGGAGATGCCACTACGATAGATTGCTTAATAAAGAGAATGAATGGGAGAAAGAGAGCCTACCTTATGTCGACCCAATAGAGGGACCAGCTATCCGAGTTGATAGTACCAGGGTAGATAAAGCAATTAAGAGTATGAAGACCGGGAAAGCCCCCGGCCCATCAGGAATCACTGCAGAGATGCTCAAAATATCTGGCAGTGTTGGCTATAGCCTAGTCACCCGTATTACGAACCAGGTGATACACGAAGGAGCCATACCCTATGACTGGTGTAGCAGCATCATAGTCAACTGCTACAAAGGTAAAGGGGACGCTTTAGATACAAATAATTACAGAGGCATCAAGCTGTTAGATCAGGTTATGAAAGTTACAGAGAGGGTCATAGCCCAACTAATTAGGGAGCGAATCAATTTAGATGAGATGCAGTTTGGGTTCGTGCCAGGTAAAAGCACTACTGATGCCTTATTTCTAGTGAGACAGTTGCAAGAGAAATACCTAGCCAAGGATAAACCTCTGTACCTGGCTTTCGTTGACATGGAGAAAGCCTTTGACAGGGTCCCCCGATCCCTTATCTGGTGGTCAATGAGGAAACTTGGGATAGAAGAATGGCTAGTGAGAGCTGTGCGAGCCATGTACAGAGATGCGGCCAGTAAGGTGAGGGTTGGAAATGAGTACAGCAATGAATTCCGGGTAGAGGTAGGGGTCCACCAAGGTTCCGTCCTCAGCCCCCTATTATTTACCATAGTCCTCCAGGCAATCACAGAGGAGTTCAAGACAGGTTGCCCCTGGGAGCTCCTCTATGCTGATGACCTTGCCCTAATTGCGGAGTCACTATCAGAACTAGAGGAGAAGTTTCAGGTGTGGAAGCAAGGTCTAGAATTGAAGGGCCTTAGAGTCAACCTAGCTAAAACCAAAATCCTAATAAGTAGGAAGGTAGATAAAACACAAACCCCTTCAGGTAGATGGCCCTGCTCAGTATGTAGAAAAGGAGTAGGTAGTAACTCTATAAGATGTACCCGGTGCAAGCTATGGACACATAAGAGGTGCAGCAACATCAAAGGCAGGTAAACTAGCAAGTTAGTTTTTGTTTGTGGCAGATGTTCAGGTGCAATAAAGACTGTAAACAAACAGGAAACAACTTCTATCTCATTCAAGGGTGAAAAACTAGAGGTAGTCGATAGCTTCCGCTATCTGGGCGACCAAGTTAGTAGTGGGGGTGGGTGCGCTGAAAGTGTAGCTGCTAGAATAAGAATAGCCTGGGCAAAGTTTAGAGAGCTCTTACCCCTGCTGGCGACAAAGGGACTCTCACTCAGAGTAAAAGGCAGACTGTATGACGCATGCGTACGAACAACCATGCTACATGGCAGTGAAACATGGGCTGTAACTGCTGAGGACATACGTAAGCTCGCAAGGAATGAAGCCAGTATGCTCCGTTGGATGTGTAATGTCAATGTAAATACCCGTCAGAGTGTAAGTATCTTGAGAGAAAAGCTGAACATTAGAAGCATCAGTTGTGGCGTGCAAGAGAGACGATTGCGCTGGTATGGACATGTGGTGAGAATGGAGGAGGATAGCTGCGTGAAAAAGTGCCAACCCCTAACAGTTGAGGGAACCCGTGGAAGAGGTAGGCCCAGGAAGACCTGGGCTGAGGTGGTGAGGCAAGACCTTCGTACATTGGGCCTCACCGAGGCGATGACTACGGACCGAGACCTTTGGAAATGGGCTGTGCGTGAGAAGACCCGGCAAGCCAAGTAAGATCGTTGCCAGTGCCCCTGGACTGGTTCTTGTGCGGGTGGCACATGAGATGCACCATTTTGAGCGTGGCCGTTGCCAGTACCCCGCCTGACTGGCTCCTGTAGGATTTTCGAGCGAGATCGTTGCCAGTGCCCCTGGACTGGCTTGTGCGGGTGGCACATAAAAGACACCATTTCGAGCGTGGCCGTTTTCGTGCGGGTGACACGTAAAAGCACCCACTACACTCTCTGAGTGGTTGGCGTTAGGAAGGGCATCCAGCTGTAGAAACTCTGCCAAATCAGACTGGAGCCTGGTGTTGCCATCCGGTTTCACCAGTCCTCAGTCAAATCGTCCAACCCATGCTAGCATGGAAAGCGGACGTTAAACGATGATGATGATGATGATGATGTATATATATATATGTATATATATATATATATGTATATATGTATATATTATATATATGATATATATATATATATATATATATATTATGTATATATATATATATATGTATATATATATATGTATATATATATATATGTATATATATATATATATGTATATATATATATGTATATATGTATATATATATATATATATATATATATATATATATATATATATATATATATATATATATATATATATATATATATATATATATGTATATATTATAGTATATATATGTATATATATGTATATATATGTATCTATATATATATATATATGTATATATATGTATATATAGTATCTATATATATATATATGTATATATATGTATATATATGTATCTATATATATATATATATTATATATATATATATATATATATATATATATATATATATATACTATA
>NC_142945.1:30986799-31049299 GCF_046866305.1 Octopus bimaculoides | reverse complement strand
ACTTGCACGTGTATACGTTTGAGAGAGCGAGAGAGGAAGAGGGGGAGAAATAAATAGAGATTGAGAGCAATGTGTATGTTGTTGTCACGGGTCATGTATGTGTGGTTGTGTGTGTTTTTACGTATCTATGTTATGAAAAATAGGTAAAGAATACTGAGATGAAAGTTTAATCTATGACGTTGTATGTATCACTTTCTCTCTCTCTCCCTCTCCCACTTTAACTCTTACTCTCTATATTTTTATGTTGAGCGCGTGTGTAAGAATGGCGTTCCAGGTAGAAGGGATGAAATATAAAAGTTGCTAGAAACAACAGCCAAATCTCCCTTAAATTACACAAAGTAAATGGAATTTTAAAAATCTAATTACTGTACTGGAAAGTTCACATCGAGAAAATTCCATTGATGTAAAAATTTTTACGAAAAAGTGGAAAATGTGGATTTCTATAAACTTTCAAAAAGGCTTCACACAAACACACAATTTCAGATTTATATATTAAGATATATATATATAATTAAGACTGAGTTGTGATCTGAGCATAACCGCTTCTGACACAGAGAATAGAATGAAGAAAAATAGAATGCCTTTTTGGCCATCCTATTTCCCTTGCTGGAAGGGTTCCCAACCCATGGGCAAAGGAGGGTTAGATGATGGGGGTAGTGTTTTCAAATGGCTGACATATGCAACCTGATCACCTCTGCTGATTGAACTCCCAACCCATGCGCTCCCGTCGCGACACTGATTCTGCAAAACTTGTTTGGGTGTAAAAACTAACTTTAAAGTATAAATATAGATGTTTTTAAATCAGCAATATTTTGTTCGGTTAAGTCCTATTTGGGGTGAAAAATCAATAAAATGATTCCTTATGGGGTTTTCCATTTAATCAGGATAAAAAAAATAAATAAACAGATTCCTTATAGGATTTCCCAATAAAATTAGCTACACCCCACTTTCAACCATAACTTTTACCAATTTTGATGTATTTTGTTCAAACTTGATGCCAGCATTACTTCGGGATCTTTGAATGCTTTAAGTTCTCCAAAAACGAAAAAAAAAAAAAAATCAATGAGTGGAAAAAATCGATAAACCGATTCCTTATGGGATTACTCAATCAAGTTGTCTGCAACCTATTTTCAGCTAAAGTTTACCAATTTCAACAGATTTCGCCCAAATTTGACGTCGATGTTACTTAGTTTGGTTTGAAATAAAGAACTTGATTAGCTTAATAATCCTAACTTAATCCCGGGCAAAGCCGGGCTATGCTGCTAGTATATCTAAATTTTGTACAACTCTCTTATTCTTTCATTCTTTCTTTCTATCAGCCCCTTCACACTTATCTTTCTTTTGTTTCCCCTCTCTCACATTTCCTGGCTTTCTCTTCATTCTCACCTTCCCTCTTTCACTTCACTCGGTCTCTTTTTCTTCTTGTCCCTCCCTAATTCTTCTATCTCTCTGTTTCAACCTCTCCCCTCTCTCTCCACGAGACCAGTGTTCAGCCAAGACTGACCTTTCTTTTTTGGTTCGACTACCATCCGTGCAACATCTATATTCCTTCCCATGCCTGTCATCTCTCATGTCCCTGCCGTAAGGCTTCATTTCACACACGCCAGCTTGATTTAATTCTTCCTTAGTCAAAAGATACCTGTTGTTAATGTCCTGTTATTTGCATTTGTATTTGTGTACCATTTTCTGTTTTTTTTCTGTCCTTATTTTCATATACAATCGCTGCTTTCTTCCAAGGAATCTAGTGCTCTTAGCTTAGTTTTTCCCTGGGGCTGGCCAGATTGGTGCAAACCAGCAGAAATTGCAAAAATAATCTGGAACTCGACTGAGGAATGAAAAACTCCGAATGACATGTCCTTGTTTTTTCTTGTCCCTTTTTTGTATCATCTGTCTGGATGTTTCGCATTTTTTGTATTCCTTTTTATATACATATGGCAGTGTACGTACACTTTGGCCTCTTATATATGTATATATATATATTTATATATATGTGTATATATATATATCTATATATATATATATATATATATATATATATATCTATATATATATATATATATATATATATATATATATCTATATATATATATATATTATTTGTATGTATATCATCATCATCATCATTTAATGTCTGCTTTCCATGATAGCATGGGTTGCACGATTTGACTAGGGACTGGCGAACTAGATGGTTACACCAGACTCCAATCTGATCTGGCAGAGTTTCTACAGCTGGATAACGTTCCTAACGCCAACCACTCCGAGAGTGTATTGGTTGCTTTTTATGTGCCACCGGCACGAAAGCGAGACCGCTGCTCTGGCAGTGATCCCACTTGGATGGTGCTGTTAGCGCTCCACTAGCACGGGTGCCAGTCATCGAATTTGGTTCAGTTTCGATTGCACTTGCCCAACAGGTCTTCACAAGCTGAGTTTTGTGTCCAAAAAAGGAAAGGTACGCATAAGTGAGCTGGCTACATCCCTGGTAAAGGCGACGGGTTATGGTCTCACTTGTCTTTCCGGGTCTTCTCACACACAGCATATTTCCAAAGCTCTTGGTCACAAGTCATTGCCTCGGTGAGGCCTAATGTTCGATGGTCGTGCTTCACCACCTCATCCCAGGTCTTCCTGGGTCGACCTCTTCCACAGGTTCCCTCAACTGCTAGGGTGTGGCACTTTTTCACACAGCTATCCTCATCCATTCTCGCCACATGACCATACCAGCGCAATTATCTCTCTTGCATACCACAACTGATGCTTCTTTGGTCCAACTTTTCTCTCGAGGTATTTACACTCTGTCGAGTATGCACACTGACATTACACATCCATTGGAGCATACTGGCTTTGTTTCTTGTGAGCTTACGCATGTCCTCAGCTGTCACAGCCCATGTTTCACTGTCATGAAGCATGGCTGTTCGTACACATGCGTCATACAGTCTGCCTTTTACTTTGAGCAAGTGGCCCTTTGTCACCAGCAGAGGTAAGATCTCTCTGAACTTTGCCAAAGCTAGTCTTATTCTAGCAGCTACACTTTCAGTGCACCTTCCCCCCGCTACTGACTTGGTCATCTAGGTAACGAAAGCTACCAAGTACTTCTAGATTTTCTCCCTGGAATGGGGCAGAAGTTGTTTTCTGCATATTTTCAGTATTTATTGTTCCTGAACATCTGCCACATACAAAAACTAACTTCCTAGTTACCCTTCCTTTGATATTGCTGCATCTCTTATGTGTCCATAGCTTACACTGGGTACATCTTATAGAGTTTCTACCTACACCTTTTCGAGCAGGGCCATCTACCTGAGGAGCTTTGTGGTTTGTCTACCTTTCTACTTATTAGGACTTTGGTTTTAGCTAGGTTGACTCTAAGGCCCTTTGATTCCTTGCTTCCACACCTGAAACTGCTCCTCTAGTTCTGATAGTGACTCAGGAATTAGAGCAAGGTCATCAGCATAGAGGAGCTCCCAGGGGCAACCTGTCTTGAATTCCTGTGTTATTGCCTGGAGGACTATGATAAATAGGAGGGGGCTGAGGACTGAACGTTGATGGACCCCTACCTCTACCCAGAATTCTTCACTGTTCTCGTTGCCAACCCTCACCATACTGACAGCGTCTCTGTACATGGCTCGCACAGCTCTCACTAAGCATTCATCTATCCCTAGTTTCCTCATTGACCACCAGATAAGGGAGCGGGGGACCCTGTCAAAGACTTTCTCTATGTCAACGAAAGCCAGGTACAGAGGTTTATCTTTGGCTAGGTATTTCTCCTGCAGCTGTTTTACCAGAAATATAGCATCAGTGGTGCTTTTCCCTTGCATGAATCCAAACTGCATCTCATCTAAGCTGACTCTCTCTCTCTAATTAGTTGGGCTATGACCCTCTCCGTGACCTTCATTACCTGGTCCAACAACTTGATACCTCTGTAATTGTTTGTGTCTAAAGTGTCACCTTTACCTTTGTAGCAGTTGACTATGGTGCTGCTACACCAGTAATTGAGTATGACTCCTTCGTGTATCATCTGGTTAATTATATGGGTGACTTGGTCATAGCTGACGCTGCCAGATGTTTTGAGCATCTCTGCAGTGATTTGTGATGGGCCGGGGGCTTTCCCTGTCTTTATACTCTTGGTCGCTTTATCTACCAAGGTACTGTCAATTAGGATAGCTGGTTCCTCTGTTGGGTCAACATTCGGCAGGCTCTCTTTCTCCCATTCATATATGCAGATATGTATATACATATATACATATATAGGCACAGGCATGGCTGTGTCGTAAGTAGTTTGGTTACCAATTACATGGTTCCGGGTGCAGTCCCACTGCGTGGCACCTTTGGCCAGTGTCTCCTATTATAGCCTTGTGCCAACCAAAGCCTTGTGAGTGGATTTGGTAGACGGAAACTGAAAGAAGCCCATCATACATATATATATATATATGTATATATATACTTGTGTGTGTGTGTGTGTGTGTGTATGCTTGTGTCTGTGTTTGTCCCGCCCCATCATCGCTTAACAACCAATATATACATATATGCATATACATCTATATACATATATATGTACACATAGATATACACGTATATACATGCATACATATATTTATACATATAATATACATACATATATACACATTGACTGTGTGGTAAGTAGCTTGCTTACCAACCACATGGTTCCAGGTTCAGTCCCACTGCATGGCACCTTGGGGAAGTGTCTTCTACTATAGCTTCGGGCCGACCAAAGCCTTGTGAGTGGCTTTGCTAGACGGAAACTGAAAGAAGGCCGTTATATATATGTATATATATGTGTGTGTGTGTGTGTGTTTGTCCCCCCAACATCGCTTGACAATCGATGCTGGTGTGATTACGTCCCCGTGTGATTACGCCCCCGATAGAATAAGTCCTTGGGTCGATTTGCTCGACTAAAGGTGGTGCTCAAGCATGGCCGCAGTCAAATGACTGAAACAAGTAAAAGAGTAAAAGAGTAAAGAGAACATATACATACATATATGCATATATATACATTTAAATCTGCATATAAAGAGAATAAAGAGAATGAATGGGAGAAAGAGAGCCTGCCTTATGTCGACCCAATAGAGGGACCAGCTATCCGAGTTGATAGTACCAGGGTAGATAAAGCAATTAAGAGTATGAAGACCGGGAAAGCCCCCGGCCCATCAGGAATCACTGCAGAGATGCTCAAAATATCTGGCAGTGTTGGCTATAGCCTAGTCACCCGTATTACGAACCAGGTGATACACGAAGGAGTCATACCCTATGACTGGTGTAGCAGCATCATAGTCAACTGCTACAAAGGTAAAGGGGACGCTTTAGATACAAATAATTACAGAGGCATCAAGCTGTTAGATCAGGTTATGAAAGTTACAGAGAGGGTCATAGCCCAACTAATTAGGGAGCGAATCAATTTAGATGAGATGCAGTTTGGGTTCGTGCCAGGTAAAAGCACTACTGATGCCTTATTTCTAGTGAGACAGTTGCAAGAGAAATACCTAGCCAAGGATAAACCTCTGTACCTGGCTTTCGTTGACATGGAGAAAGCCTTTGACAGGGTCCCCCGATCCCTTATCTGGTGGTCAATGAGGAAACTTGGGATAGAAGAATGGCTAGTGAGAGCTGTGCGAGCCATGTACAGAGATGCGGCCAGTAAGGTGAGGGTTGGAAATGAGTACAGCAATGAATTCCGGGTAGAGGTAGGGGTCCACCAAGGTTCCGTCCTCAGCCCCCTATTATTTACCATAGTCCTCCAGGCAATCACAGAGGAGTTCAAGACAGGTTGCCCCTGGGAGCTCCTCTATGCTGATGACCTTGCCCTAATTGCGGAGTCACTATCAGAACTAGAGGAGAAGTTTCAGGTGTGGAAGCAAGGTCTAGAATTGAAGGGCCTTAGAGTCAACCTAGCTAAAACCAAAATCCTAATAAGTAGGAAGGTAGATAAAACACAAACCCCTTCAGGTAGATGGCCCTGCTCAGTATGTAGAAAAGGAGTAGGTAGTAACTCTATAAGATGTACCCGGTGCAAGCTATGGACACATAAGAGGTGCAGCAACATCAAAGGCAGGTTAACTAGCAAGTTAGTTTTTGTTTGTGGCAGATGTTCAGGTGCAATAAAGACTGCAAACAAACAGGAAACAACTTCTATCTCATTCCAGGGTGAAAAACTAGAGGTAGTCGATAGCTTCCGCTATCTGGGCGACCAAGTTAGTAGTGGGGGTGGGTGCGCTGAAAGTGTAGCTGCTAGAATAAGAATAGCCTGGGCAAAGTTTAGAGAGCTCTTACCCCTGCTGGCGACAAAGGGACTCTCACTCAGAGTAAAAGGCAGACTGTATGACGCATGCGTACGAACAACCATGCTACATGGCAGTGAAACATGGGCTGTAACTGCTGAGGACATACGTAAGCTCGCAAGGAATGAAGCCAGTATGCTCCGTTGGATGTGTAATGTCAATGTGAATACCCGTCAGAGTGTAAGTATCTTGAGAGAAAAGCTGAACATTAGAAGCATCAGTTGTGGCGTGCAAGAGAGACGATTGCGCTGGTATGGACATGTGGTGAGAATGGAGGAGGATAGCTGCGTGAAAAAGTGCCACACCCTAACAGTTGAGGGAACCCGTGGAAGAGGTAGGCCCAGGAAGACCTGGGCTGAGGTGGTGAGGCAAGACCTTCGTACATTGGGCCTCACCGAGGCGATGACTACGGACCGAGACCTTTGGAAATGGGCTGTGCGTGAGAAGACCCGGCAAGCCAAGTAAGATCGTTGCCAGTGCCCCTGGACTGGTTCTTGTGCGGGTGGCACATGAGATGCACCATTTTGAGCGTGGCCGTTGCCAGTACCGCCTGACTGGCTCCTGTAGGATTTTCGAGCGAGATCGTTGCCAGTGCCCCTGGACTGGCTTGTGCGGGTGGCACATAAAAGACACCATTTCGAGCGTGGCCGTTTTCGTGCGGGTGACACGTAAAAGCACCCACTACACTCTCTGAGTGGTTGGCGTTAGGAAGGGCATCCAGCTGTAGAAACTCTGCCAAATCAGACTGGAGCCTGGTGTTGCCATCCGGTTTCACCAGTCCTCAGTCAAATCGTCCAACCCATGCTAGCATGGAAAGCGGACGTTAAACGATGATGATGATGATGATGATATATATACATGTATATATATATATATATATATATATATATATATACATATACATCTATATACAACTATATAAACATATATGGGAGAATTCACGAAAAAAACAACAGACGAGGACAGGTGGTGTAAACAACGAAAGGATGTATTAGTTTAACGCTTGGGAATACAGAAAGTCTTTAACGTTTCGAGCTATTCTCTTCAACAGAAAGAATACGGAGAAAACAAGGAGAAAAACACGGAGAAAAAAAATTGAATGTTTTAATCAGCGATCAATCATGGCGACTCATATATATATATATATATATATATATATATATGTGCAGATGTATGTACACACACATACATAATGTATGCATGTAAGATAATAGTTTCAGTATTAATACTTCCACTGTGTATATATTATATACATAGTGAATGTATTAATAGTGAAACCATTAAAACTGAAAGTATTATCTCACATTACAATAGAGATGTTATTGTTTCACTTTTAGTTTAAGTGGTAAGAGATTGTTCCGAGCTTGCATTAGACAAAAAGTTTTAAGTTTTTGGCCCATAACACTGCATGGACCCTAAGTAAGTCATGTGTAAAATTTGAATGAAATCCATTGCGTAGTTCTCAAGTTTTAGTGATGCACACATACAGGCACAGAGAGAGAGAGAGAGAGAGAGAGAGAGAGAGAGAGAGAGAGAGAGAGAGAGACATTCTCAGTTTTATATAAATGTGTATGTATGTATGTATATATGTATATATATATATATATATATATATATATATAATGTGTGTGTGTGTGTGTGTATGTGTATATGCATGTTTGTAAATGTGTCTATATGTAAGTATGTATGCATGTAAGTGTCTATACGTATGCATGCATGTAAGTGTGTATATGAAAGTATGTATTTGTAAATATATGTATGTGTATTTGTATATGAATATATCTGTGTATGTATGTAGATGTATATCTGTGTATATATGTAGATATATGTATGTGAGAATTTACAAAACGACAAGATGAAGATGGGTTTGTAAACAACACACAGATGTATTAGTTTAACGCTCGGGAAGTGAGAAAGTCTTTTACGTTTCAAGCCTATGCTCTTCAACAGAAAGGAACACAAAAACAAACAGGAAGAGAAAATAGAAAAAGGTTTAGTGGCTGACCATATATTAAATAATACATCCCCGAATGTCCAGTTATGCAAGTTAGAAATCATATAATTTTTTGAAACATATATGTATGTATATGTATGTGTAAATATATGCCCATCTACCTGTATATAAGTATCTAATGAGTGTGTATATGCATACATGTGTGTGTATGTATACAAGGATGTGTATATAGGAGTGTACACATGTGTATGGCTGTATTAGTGTATGCATGTATGTATATGCAAATATATATATATGTATGTATATGTGTATGTATATATCTATATATATATGGAAGAAGATTTGACAATGCAATTTTAAAGATGTTTATTCACTTGACGGGTTTCACTTTTTTAGAAAAAGATTGTCAGAAGTAAAATGTAAAGCTTTGTATGAGCTGTGTTGTGTTAAGTACTGGTTATCACAAAAGTATGAAAAAACAGAAATACATTCTTTGATAATAAGAAAATGTTACAAACAGTTTACAAGAAAGCATTTAAGAAAGTAACCAGAACAGATCTCCAAAATGTAGAGTTCAATAAAAATCACGTTTGTTTGGTAGCATATATATATACACAAAAGGAGATATATTTAAGAATTTACAAAAATTGTAGCGGAATAACTGACCTTTCTGACATTTTCTCTTGTGAGTAGCTAAGGAATGTTTGCTATCTTAAGGGACAGTGTGGGAGGTTGGTTGTAGGTGGGGATGCAGAGCAATGTGGAATTAAAGGGATTTTTTTGTTTCTGGGCTAGTCTGTCAATGTTCAGTGGTTTTTGGGACTGGTCTTAGAGGTCAGAATGGTGTGAGTGTGTGTCTCTGTGCACATCTCTATGCGTGTGTGTATATATACATGTGCTTGTGTTTTATATATGGTAGGATGGTGTGAATATATGTGTGCACATTTATGTGTGTGTGTGTATGTGTGTGAATTGTATTTCTCTGGGCGTTGTGTGTGCGCATGTGTGTATGTGTTTGTTCGTGTGTGTGTATGTGTGCATCTGTGTGTGTGCGTGTGTATGTTTGTGTGTTTTGTGTTGGTGGGGATGTTATGTGTGTACGTGAGTGTGTGTGTATGTGAGTGTGTGTACGTGAGTGTGTGTGTATGTGAGTGAGTGTACGTATGTATGTTTCTGTGAGTATGTTTGTGTTATAACTCTCCTGCTGGTGTGTGTATGTGTGTGTGAGCTACCGTATGTGTGTGAGGGTGCAAATATATGTGTGGGTGTGTGTGAGTTTTTACTGGGGAACGGGGGTATTGTGTTTGTGTGTGTGTACATATGTGCGTATATATGTGTGTGTGTGTGGGGGGGGGGTTGTGTTGTATTTGTGTGTTTGTGTGTGTATCTGTGTATGTGTGGGTGTTTGTGTGAATGTGATTTGTGATTGTCAGGGTGGTGTGTGCATGTACATGTTTACGTATGTGTGTATGTGTTTGGGTTATGGCTCCTAGAATCATATTGCATGTGTATATATGTATGTGTTTTTTCTTGGAATGTGTGTGGGTTTGTGCTCTAGTGTGGGGATATTGTGTTTGTGTGTGTGTTTTTATGTATGTGTGTGTGTTTGTGTGGGAGGTTTGCATTGGATTTGCGTATGTGTGTGTGATTTTGTACATCTGTATGCGTTTCTCTGTGTGTTTGTTTTGGGTGTGTACCTGGGGGGTATGTTAGAGTATGTTGAATTGTGGTCTATATTTTTGAATAAGATTATTTTCCCTATTTATTCGTGTTTGGTCAGTGGTGTTGTCCAGACATTGGTATAGTGGGAAAACTAAAAATTACACACACTCAAAAAGAAAAAAAACACACATATACACACAGTACAATCACAACAAACACACATACACATAAGCATGCACATATACAATGACACACCTCCATGACAAATACAAGACATAGACACACTCATAAAAATACACCCACATGTATACACACACACTGCACTAACAATACAAACAAAGCAAACCACTTACAAATACAGCACACACACATATGTACTCACACACAAACGCATACCCAGTACCAATATGCACAGAACATACACGCACACATATACGCACCACCCGGATAAACCCAACACACACGGACACACACAGAACCCCTAATAAATACAACATCTTTAAAATTGCATTTTCAAACCTTCTTCCATATATATTTCCACTTGTGTGGTACCTGATAACTTTACTTTGTTATATATATATATATATATATACATATATATATACATGTATATATATGGCTGTATGGGTACGTATGCACATAAGTATATGTGTATTAGTATGTATACACAAGAATATGCATGTACATATTTTTGTGTGTGTAATATTAATTACATTACTATAAATCTATGTACTTTAAACGTCTTTTTTTAGTTTTTCTATTAGCTACTGACAAGTACAAATATGACTATTATGATTTTCTATTTATGAACATTTGAGTCCATTTGTTTGATACAATTGTATAGCAACATGAAAAATAAAAACTATAATCTATTTTAACATCTAATCTCTTCAATTACATAAATATGAATGAATTTGTTGAACTTTTTTTAATGATTTAAGTTTATATACTGATTATATATATATATATATATATATATATATATATATGTATGTATATATATATATATATATATACTAGCAGCTAAACCCGGTTTCACCCGGTCTGTTTGGATGATGTGGCTGTGATCGCTTTCATTTAGGCATAATCTATAACAGCGTTTCTCAACCTTATCATTTCGGGTCCCCTGTTTCGATTGGAACCTCTAGCTGTATGAAGATTTCACCACCACCCTTGTCAGAAAATGGCTTCAGGAGTTGTGAAGAAAGAATTTGTACGTAGTCTGTTTCTGAGAGCTATTTGGACGTCTGTCTAATCAATAAAACATTGATTTAATTATGAACATAGAAAGAAATTATACATTAATCCCAATTTTTGTAAGCACTTGTATCTGTAAAAATTTTATTTGCAGAGAGCAGAAATTGAAAGATATATTAAATGGACGTGCATGTATGTGTGTGTGTGTGTGTGTGCGTGTGTGCGTGGGTGTGTGTATGTGAAAGAGAAAGAGGGGGAGACAGTGAGTGAGTGAAGTTGTGTGTCATTGACTTACGTTGGCTGGTACAGCAAGTATGAAGCTTTTGAGGTGGCAGATAACGGGTGATTTGGAAGGTGTGAAGAAATGCCATTCTTTGTAGGCAACGTTTCTCGTTTTATTTTCTGATGCACAAATGTATAGACTTTGTGGCCTGCCAACACAGGAGCATCCAACGTAAAGTTGACTGTGGGAGAGCACTTGCTCTGTGAGATTGAAACCAACCATTTGCAATGATTGACCCTGTGCCTTATAATTCTGTTTGAATGAGAAACTGTAAGGTGTGTGAGCAACTGGTTGTGTTAATGGCAGAAGAAAGGGGAATTGCATTAGAGAAAGTTTTAATCGATGGAATAAGTCATTCATATCCGAAAACGGGGATTTTTGGTAAAAGAATTTTTGAAACAAAGAAATTTGTGAGAAAATGGGGTGGGGGAAGGGCGGAAGTCTTTCCAAAGTATCTTCGCAGGAAACACCTTCAGGAGTTGTGAGGAAAGAATATGTAGGTAGTCTGTTTACGAGAACTTTTCTATTGGACCTCTGTCTAATCACGACTTTTAAGGTACACACACATACATAGAAAATGTGAAGTCATGGTAGAAAATTTTTACGATAGTTGATTTATGAAAAAGCTTATGTTAAATGTTTGAAATGCAAACTTGTGAATGAAAAATAAGTTCAGACCTCTACATGGTAGGTAGACCTAATAGTAATAGCAGCTATATCTCCCTCAAAACACTACTGTATTAATGCGACAATTCTGCGTATTATGTAGTTTAAATGAGAAACTGTAAGGTGTGTGAGCAACTGGTTGTGTTAATGGCAGAAGAAAGGGGAATTGCATTAGAAAAAGTTTTAATCGATGTTCTTGGTAAGTATGAGGGCTAGGAAAAAATAGAAGAGGCATTAAGAAGTTGACATTAAGAATTGCTTTAACAGAAAATGAAGCTGTAAGAATTAACGGGGAAATTGTATATAAGAATTAATAGCAGATGTATCCAATTTAAGAAAAGTGAAGATAAAAGAAGTATGGAATAAGTAATTGTTATACGCTTATAAAAAAACAATTTATATTATAGAATAGATACATACCTGTTGAAGATGAAAATGTATGTGAGAGCTATTGTATTGGACATGTGTATAATCATAGAGAAAGTGAAAGACATATGAAATGGACGTGTGTATGTGTGTGTGTTTTTTGCTGCCAATTTGGCGGAAGTTTTGCAGTCAGCAGGAGGTGGTTTGTGTTTTATCTCTCGATCAGTGGCTGGACAAGTGAAAATATTTTTTTAATATGTGTTTTGGGGAAAGGGGATCTTTTGAAGTGGGTGTCAAATGAAAAGAGACATGGACAGTTTTATGACTGAACTTGTTTTGAAGTTGGCGTGAGACGGAAGAATTGATGTGCATGCATATGTTTGTGTGTATGTTTTCTTTGATGGGGTGTGCAAGACAGAGAGAATAATGTTGATGGTGTGTGTGTATATGAGAGAGAGAGAAAGAAAGAAAGAGATAACTGAAATTTTCCATTCAGTTTTTGTAGTAAGTAAATATGTGAGTGATTGACAGAGAAAAACCGAGAGAGAGAGAGAGGTCATGCATGTATGAAAGGCTTCAGTGACACACACTCACATACACGCATGCACACAGGTCGTTTTAATTGATTTTCTTGCTAACTATGGGGGCTAGGAAAGAAATACGAGGTGCGTTCCAATCTATGCACCCGTCTCATGTTCAATTTATATTATAGAATATATATATATATATATATATATGTATATATATATATGTATATAGCTAAATCACTATCAGAACTAGAGAAGAAATTCCAGGTATGAAAGCAAGATCTAGAATCAAAGGGCCTTATAGTTAACCAAGCAAAAACCAAAGTCTTAGTAAGTAGGAAGGCAGACAAATCATAAATCCCTTTAGGTAGATGGACCTGCTCGATCTGTAGAAAAGGTGTAGGTAGAAATTCCACAAGATGTACCAGTGTAAGTTTTGGACACATAAGTGGTGCAGCAATATCAGAGGAAGGTTAACAGGGAAAATAGCTTTTGTGTGTAGAAGATGCACAGGTATAATAAACATAGAAAATATACTGAAAATATACTCCATCAACTGTTAGTGGGGTAAGCTAGCAGTAGTAGATAGCTTCCGTTAGCTAGGTAACAAAGTTAGTAGCGGAGGAGTATGCTCCAAGAGCATAACTGTGAGAATAAGAATAGGCTGGGCAAAGTTCAGAGAGCTCCTTCCTCTGCAGGTAACAAAGGGCCTCTCCCTCAGAGTGAAAGGTAGATTGTATGATGGCTGTGTGTGAACAACTATGCTATACAGCAGTGAAACATGGGCTGTGGTAGCTGAGGACATGCGTAGGCTTGAAAAAAATGAAGCCAGTATGCTTCATTAGATGTGCAATGTCATTGTACATGTTTGACAGAGTGTAAGCGTCTTGAGAGAAAAGTTGGGCATAAGAGGCACCAGATGTGATGTGCAAGAGAGACAACTGCACTGGTATAGTCATGTGATATGTATGGACACGGACAGCTGTGTAAAGAAGTGCCGATATCTAACTATGGAAGGAACCTGTGGTAGAGGAAGACATGGGTTGAGATGGTGAAGCATGATCTTTGGACTTTGAACCTTACAGAAGCAATGACTATTGACTAAGACCTTTGGTGATATGCTGTGCTTGAGAAGACCCATCAAGCCAGGTGAAATTGTAGTCGTGGCTGATGCTGGTGTCACATAACTGGCACATAAAAAGCATCTTTCGAGCATTGGGCCTCATGGAGTCAAAGTGGCCAATACCGTTGGCACATGAAAAGTTCCTTTTGAGTGTTGGGTCTCACGGAGGCAATGAACGAGACATTTGGCATTATGTTCTGCTTGTGAAGAAGACCTGTCAAGCCAAGTAAAATCGCAGTCATGGCAGATACCAGTGTCGCACAAATGACACCCATGCTGGTGTCACGTAAAAGCACCCATTACACTCTTGGAGTGGTTGGTGTTAGGAAGGGTATATAGCTGTAGAAACCATGCCAAATCTGACTGGTGTGTGTGCAGCCTTCCAGCTTGCCAGCTCTGCTCAAACCATCCAGCCTATGCCAGCATGGACAACAGATGCTAAATTATGATGATGACGATATCCATATATATATATATATATATATATATATATGGATATATATATATATATATATATATATATATATATATATATATATATATATATATATATATATATATATATAGGTATACAAGAATAAGGGCAGGGAATTTTCAATTAATAATAGAATTAATAATTAACAATTTTGCCAAGTAGTTCAGTATGAAAAAACCTTTATCGGTAAAACCATTTATCATCATAAATATACAGGGATTAGCATTGAGTTGCTTCTCCAACATACTGAAAATTTAGAAATAGCAGTCAAAGAACTACTGATTCTAAACTACAAATTTTTCTCTAAACGGATGGCGATATTTATGGCATACATAGAACAAAAAACCAGAGGGAAAAAGCATAAACAAAACAATTCTTTAGTTAATTGGATACGATCGTTTCATGGTTAAGAGAATGAAAATTTCTCTATTCCAAATCTTCAGTCCGATATTCTGATAAATTTGAAAGTGTCTCTAAAAAAATTCACGGTAATTTTTGGCCATGCGACACCAAAAATCAACGATAAGAAAGGCACTTACGAATTCATCGGCTAGTGAGTTCAGGCATCCCACCCCAAAGAAATCTATTCCATGTGCGTCACAAATAGTCAAAAATATCGCCATCCATTTAGAGAAAAATTTGTAGTTTAGAATCAGTAGTTCTCTGACTGCTATTTCTAAATTTTCAGTATGTTGGAGTAGCAACTCAATGCTAATCCCTGTATATATTATATATAGGTATATGTATATATATATATATATCATCATCATCATCGTCGTTTAACGTCCGCTTTCCATGCTAGCATGGGTTGGACGATTTGACTGAGGACTGGTGAAACCAGATGGCTACACCAGGCTCCAATCTGATTTGGCAGAGTTTCTATGGCTGGATGCCCTTCCTAACGCCAACCACTCAGAGAGTGTAGTGGGTGCTTTTACGTGTCACCCGCATGAAGGCCAGTCAGGCGGTACTGGCAATGGCCATGCTCAAGATGGTGTATTTTATGTGCCACCTGCACAAGAGCCAGTCCAGGAGCACTGGCAACGATCTCGCTCAAAAATCCTATATATATACCTATATATATATATATATATATATATATATATATATATATATATATATGTCAGGTCGTTCTCAAGTGCTACTGGTACCATGTAGTCCAGTGCAACCTGTTACATGGTCAGGTCATCGGCAACTAAACTGGCAACACCACCAGGCTTGCTTGGTGAGGCGGGTAATTGTTGGACACCCTGTGGAACAAAAAATAAGACCTGTCAAAAGCGGAAGAACTACAGTGTAGTCAGTGACCATTCAACAATGTGCATGTGTGTGGAGTGTTTGTGCGTGTGTGTCTGTGTGTGTATAATGTACATATTGTATTGTCACTGCCTCTTGTCTCTCCCGAGGCATTGTATTCCAGAAGAGGCGGAAGAAACATTTGGTCAATGGCTCAAATTTAATTTCAGGATCATTGGGACCCCGGTTTGGTTAATGACCAAACAAAGGCGTATGAATTAGTCTACTGGTCATTGTCTCCCAATGGGTGTGCCTCCCTGATCTCACTCCGCTGCCTTGTGGACAGACTTTTCAGTCAAAGGCTCCGGGTGAGCTCTCCTAAGCTGACCCCCTACTTAAGCCTAGGCAACCAGGTAGTATACGCCTACTGAAAACCATGGATCCTTTTCCCTCTTTCGCCATGGCAGATGAACCTCGTGCGTAAAGGGTGGGGCCAGTTTGAACGCACTGCACTTCACTTTAAACTCCCCAGCGCAGGCCATAACTCTGTTATGGATTCTGCTATCATCAGCATATAATAGTTTGGAGGTGGGGCAGTGAGTCTTAAGTTCCTATGTTATGGCCTAGAGGACAATGATGAATAGGAGGAGACTGAGAACTGAGTTGTGGTGAATGCTAACTCATAGCTAACTCTCATCTTATTGACAGCACCCCTGCACATGATTTGTACAGCTTTCACAAACCATTCAGCTATCCTAGCTTCCTCAGTAATAACCATCCCAAAAGCCCTGCAGCGATGGGAAAGGGGCGAAAGCGGCAGGTGGAAGACATCACTGGAAGTCGTAGTCTCGATCCTACATGTAGGCAGCTCAGGACTTTGGTCGCCTGGTTGCTGACCCAGAGGCGACGGCACCACTCGGCAGCATCCTGATTGACCGGACAGCCCTATTTAGGGAGAGCACTGCCTGCTGCACATGGAGAGGGGCGGTACAATAGGTTCGCCTAAACAAAGCTCGTCTCCTATATACCAAATTGGCTAGCCACAGTCAACGGGCATCTTCAGAATGGTCGAACAAACATGGAAACAAAACCGAAGAAAAGTAAGAAGGACTTGATAGTTGCCTGCTGGAATGTCAGGACCATGGTTGACAAAGCTGACAGCAACCGCCCGGAACGTCATTCGGCTCTCGTAGCCCATGAACTCTCCCGCCTCATCATTGACATAGCAGCTCTCAGCAAGGTCTGCTTCGCTGACGAAGGCAGCCTCAAAGAATGCAGCGCTGGTTACACCCTGTTCTGGTCTGGAAAACCATCATCTGGAAGATGCCTGTCGGGTGTAGGACTCAAGGTGAGGAATTCCACCACCTCCAAACTGGAAACGTTACCCATAGGCCACTCGAACTGCATCATATCCATACGCCTACCACTGGAGAGCAAACAACATCTCACACTCTTCAGTGTTTCTGCTCCAACTCTACTGGCAGATCCTGCGGACAAAGTGTCTGCAGGATCTGCCAGTAGAGTTGGAGATGAGCCCCTCCCACCCATGCCATCCAAACCATGGCGAAAGAGAGAAAAAGATCAATGGTTTTCAGCAGGCGTATACTACCCAGATGCCTAGGCTGACTCTTGAACAACACCCCTGCAAATGACAAGATCCTGATCCTTGGCGACTTCAATGCAAGAGTTGGGAGGGACTCTAAGGCTTGGAAAGGAGTCCTTGGAAGACATGGCGTTGGTGGCTGTAACGACAACGGGCGCCTCCTGCTCGAGTTCTGCACAGAGCACCAACTTGCTATTACCAACACAATCTTCCAACAGAAAGACCGTCTGAAAACAACTTGGATGCATCCTTGGTCCAAACATTGGCATCTACTTGACTATGTGCTTGTGCACCAGCGGGACCTGAAAGACGTTCTACACACAAGAGTGATGCCCAGTGCAGAGTGCTACACTGACCATCACCTTTTTCGCTGCAAGCTCAAACTGCAGCTCAAACCCAAACCCAAGAAGAAAGGTAACCCCATAAAGAAACTCAACATCACAGTATGTGCCAGGAGGACCCTTGCACTGATGACACCACCTCAGACATCTTGTAGGAGAACCTGAAATCAGCCATCCTTAAGACATCTGAGGAAGTTCTTGTGCACACAAAGAAAAACAAGAACTGGTTCGATAATAATGACAAGGAGATCCAGGAATTACTTGCATGGAAGAGGGCAGCTCATCAGGCCCACCTTGCACAACCAACTTGTCCTGTAAAGAAAGTTACCTTTCATCTTGCATGCAACACGCTACAGCGCAAACTTAGAAAAATACAGAACGAATTGTGGGACTACCTGGCATGGAGAAACCAGCTGTGTGCTGACCTCAGAGACTATAGAGGCTTCTATGAGGCTCTGAAAGCAGTGTATGGCCCCACCCACCAGGTCCAGAGTCCCCTGCGCAGTCCAGATGGACAGAACCTCCTCACTGATAACACCTCCATTCTCGCTTGCTGGTCCGAGCACTTCCAAAGCTTCTTCAGTGCTAACCGTACCATACAGGATGCTGCCATCCATCGCGTTCCTCAACTTCCACTGAAAGAGGAGCTCGACGAACCACCTACTCTCAAAGAGACGACTGAAGCCATAGGCCAACTCAAGAGTCACAAAGCAGCAGGAATTGACAGCATCCCACCAGAAATCAGGAAGAATGGAGATCCAACACTCCATGACAAGTTCCATGATCTTCGTGTCTGCTGCTGGGAGCAGAGCAAGCTACCTAGGATCTTTGCGACACCGTTGTGATAACCCTGTACAAGAACAAGGGTGAAAAGTCTGACTGCTCCGACCACCAGAGAATCACCTTACTCTCCATCGATAGCAAAGTACTTGCCAGGATCCTGCTCAACAGGCTTGTACCAACCATCACTGAAGAAAACCTCCCCGAGAGCCAGTGTGACTTCAGAGTCAACAGAGACAACGGATATGGTGTTCGCCCTGCGCCAAATTCAGGAGAAGTGCCGAGAACAAACAGAGGACTTTATGCTACTTTTGTTGACCTCACAAAAGCATTTGACACAGTGAGCAGGACAGGACTATGAATTATCCTGGAACGATTTGGCTGTCCCACCAAGTTTCTACAGATGGTGATCCAGCTACACGAGAACCAGCGTGGCCAGATCAGACTCAACGGTGACCTGTCAGTGCCCTTCCCCATCTCCAACGGTGTGAAGCAGGGTTGTGTCCTGGCACCGACTCTCTTCAGCATCTTCTTCAGCATGATGCTCAAGCATGCAACTGAAGATCTGGAGGATGGGGATGGGGTGTATGTCAGGTACTGTCTGGATGGCAGCCTCTTCAATCTATGCCGCCTCCAAGCCCACACCAAGACCCAGGAGAGACTGATCTGACACCTTCTCTTCGTGGACAACGCTGCTCTTGTCACCCACACAGAGTGAACTCTGCAGCGCATCACGTCCTGCTTTGCGGATGCCTCGCAGCTCTTTGGCCTGGAGGTCAACCTCAAGAAGACGGAGGTACTTCACCAGCCTGCACCCTAAGAGGTATACCGCCCACCTACATCACTATCTGTGGTACAGAACTGAAATCAACACAGCAGTTCACATACCTGGGCTGCATCGTCTCATCCGATGCAAGGATAGACAAGGAAATTGACAATAGACTCTCTAAGGCAAATAGCTCCTTTGGCAGATTGTACAAACATGTTTGGCACAATAATAATCTGAAGAACAAGACAAGGATCAGCATCTACAGGGCCGTGGTTCTCATCACTCCCCTCAAGCGCTTCCACCAGCGATGTCTCCGCACTATCCTCAACATTCATTGGAGTGATTTCGTCACAAACATTGAAGTTTTGGAGTGGGCCGAGGTCCCCAGCATTGAAGCCATGCTACTGAGGTACCACCTCCGATGGGCAGGGCATGTCTCCACAATGGAGAACCATCACCTTCCTAAGATTGCCTTGTTTGTTGAACTCTCCACCGGCCACCATGAGAGAGGAACCCCGAGGAAACGCTACAAAGACTGCCTCAAAAAGTCTCTCACTGCATGTCATGTTGACCACCAATGCTGGACAAACCTGGTTGTGGACTGTGATGCCTGGCCCCACACGATCTTCAATGCGGTCAATGAGTTTGAAGAACACAGAAGAGATGCACATAAAGACGAGACGCAGGAGGAAGGCCCGAGCCGCCTCTGACACCACACCGGATGTTACCTTCGTCTGTGGACACTGGTCACGGACCTTCCTTTCCCACATTGGACTTGTCAGTCATGAGCATGCCTGCAGATGACGTGGACAGCCTTCCTAATCTTCGTTTGTGAAGCCAAACCAAGATATGTATAGGTACATAGATAGATGTAGACAAACAAGACATTAATAAATTAATATTAATCTATATATTAAAGGTGGTGAGCTGGCAGAATCGTTAGCATGCCGGGTGAAATGCTTAGTGGTATTTTGTCTGCCATTACGTTCTGAGCTCAAATTCCACTGAGGTCGACTTTGCCTTTCATTCTTTTGGGGTTGATTAAATAAATACCAGTTACGCTCTGGGTTGATGTAATCGACTTAATCCCTTTGTCTGTCCTTGTTTGTCCCCGCTATGTTTAGTCCCCTGTGAGCAATTAAGAAATAAATATAAATCTATATATATACCCCTGCACGCATACATACATATAAAACTGCACATATCATTTTATGGTCATCTATGTATATCTATATAAACATGTACAAATATCTATACAAACACATTCACACAATCATATATACTCTTTTACTCTTTTACTTGTTTCAGTCATTTGACTGCAGCCATGTTGGAGCACTGCCTTTAGTCGAGCAAATCGACCCCAAGACTTATTCTTTGGAAGCCTAGTACTTATTCTATTGGTCACTTTTGCCAAACTGCTAATTTACGTGCATATGTTTATCACAAAGTGGGGATGGGTGCAGAAAGGAGGTTAAAGTGAAAATGAATTGAAAGGCACCACTCTCTCTTTCTCTCTCTCTCTCTCTCTTCTCTCTCTCTCTCTCTCTCTCTCTCTCTCTCTCTCTCTCTCTCAGTGAAAAGAAGATTCTTTGATGCATGTGTACAACCAGCAATGCTACATGGTAGTAGAGAACATGCAAAGGCTAGAGAGGAATGAAGCTAATATGCTCCACTAGATGTGAAATGTTTGTGTGGGTGTATGACAAAATGTAAATGTATTGAGAGAAAAGTTAGGCATAAGAAGAATTAGATGCAGTGCAAGAGAGAAGTCTGCTGTGGTTTGTTTATGTGATGCAGATGTGATGTAGACAGTTGTGTAAGGATGTGCCTAAGACTTAAAGTGGATGGAACTTGTGGAAGAGGGAGGTCTAGGAAGACATGAGATGAAGTACTGAAGACCAGTTTCAAGGCACTGAGATGAGACCTTACTGTACAGTAAGAAGACCTTTCCACCACAGCAGAATTGATATCCTAAACCACCTTAAATAATGTTTGTTTGTGAGGGACTCTACTCCATACCCACTTGCATCCTCTCTGTCCCATCAACCATCACCTCCCACCTTTCATCCCTTAACACCCATCACCTCTCTATCACCTGAGAACAGAACAGGCATATAACATTTCCATTTCCCATTCTCTTCTCCTGCTTTCTGTCTCTGCCAGTCACCTCTTTTCTGTGTCTTCTCTTCCTTGTGTTGTTCTCCATCATTAACACCTTATGTACCACCCTCAATGCCCCCATATACCTACTATAACCTACACCCTGAGCCTCTCATATAGTTCACTCCATTATTTGCCTCAGTCACCTCTACCCTGCTCACCCACTCAGTCCAAATCTCTGTATCACCCCACTTACTCTCACCACTCCTTATGTCCCTTGAGAATATATCCTGACACATCTTCGCCTCCATCTCTCTCACTTTTGTTTTCTTTATCTTATTCTCTTACTCACCTGCTTTCTTTATCTTACTCTCTAACCCATCCTCCTTTCTTTTTCAACTGAAGTTTTCATATATTTACTCTACAGCAGGATACCTACCCCTGTCTCTCTATACCTCTAATCTCTCAACTGGCACAAAGCCACACCCTCTCACTGCTACTCGCCCTCCCAGCTGCAAGTTACTCAGTGACCCTGTTGGTGCTGGAGCCATATTAAAAACACTGGTGCCACATAAAACCACACAATACACTGTAAAGTAGTTGGTGTTAGGAAGGGCATCCAGCTATAGAAACCAATCCAAACCAGACAATGGAACCTGGTGTGGATCCCGGCCTTAACAGCTCCTATCAAACTATACAACCAATGCCAGTATGGAAAATGGAAATTAAATGATGATATATCTCACCCCTTCATGATATCCCTGACAGAAATTCAAAGCTATCTATCATAACAACTAATAATATAGAGAGATAGATACATAGTGAGAGAGCTTGAGACAGGCAGATAGATAGATAGATACATACATACAGACAGACAGACAGACATACGCAGGCCGGCAGGCAGGCAAGTGGTGTGGATTGGATAGTTTGACAAGGAATCGGTGAGCTACAGACCAGAGTTGAGATCCAGTGATAATTTCTGCAGCTGGGTTCTTTTTTCATACCACTGACACTAGTGAGGTTGCAAGACAAAAGAACTGAGAGAAAGGAACTGGAAGAAACTCCCACTACTAAGTGCAAGTATTTGAATGGGGAAAGTGGAGATGGGTGCCTATATGCCAGGCATTGAAAGTATGATAGAGGGACAAGCACAGTTATCATACTATAGAGGAGATATATGACTGAAGGAGATAAGAGAAAAGTAGTAATGGTTGCTGGACCAAACTCTTAAGCAACAAGAAGGTGAGCATAAGAGAGGACATGGATGGTGCATCATGGGAATGAATGAGAGAATGAATGCTTTCATAAGTGTGTGATGGAGGAGTACACTGATAGAGGTTAATGTAGTGAGTGATAAACAAGTTGGAGTGCAGATGATGGGAAATACCACTGTGTAGAGGAGTAAGGTGAGAGATAGAGGAATGGATCAGGAAGGAAAATAGAACAGAAAGTAGTAGAATGATGTTCAAGGAGCAAGAGTGGCAGAGAGGAAGATACAGGGATACATAAGTGGTTATAGTAGGTGGGTCATGATAGTACATATGGGAGGACATTAAGAATGATAGCAGTATAGAGGTGTTTGGAGTAGAGTATAGCAGAAAGGAGAAAAACAGTGACTGAAGGCACAGAAAGGAGGTGTTTGAAATAGTGTGACCTGGGATGACAAAGGATGAGATGTAATATATTCTGATACTACTCATAGGTAATTACAGCAGCTGCATAGTACCATAGATAGTGGGAGTGAAAATGATGGAGGAAATACTTGGCATATCAGCTAGAGAGGAGGTCGAGGCCTTTCATATACAAAAACATAACAGTGGTTTTAGGTATAATTTTTGCTGTAATGGATGGGTCTTCTGAAGCATAGCAAGATGCCTGTCATCTTCGTTGTTTGTAATCAACATAAGGCTCAGCATCTTGAGATCAGCCTTCAATACTTTCTTTCATGTGTTCCTGGGTCTCCTTCTTCCACATGTTCTGTCCATTCTAAGTGATCAGCACTTCTTTATGCAACTGTCCTCATCCATACGCATCACATGACCAAACAAGTGCTGTCTTTTCTCTTGTATGCTCTTCTGATTCCTCTATTCCAAATTTTTCCCTTAATACATTCACACTTTGTCATACATGCGCACTAATATTTCACATCTAGTGGATTGTATTAGCTTCATTCCTCTCTAGACTTTGCATGTCATCTGCATTTAGGTCCCACATCTCACTACCATGTAGCAACACTGTCTGTACACAAGTATCAGATGGTGATTTCTGCTTTCACTCTAAGAGACTGTTGCCAACAGGAGTAAAATTCTCGCTGAACTTTTTCCATCCTATTCTCATTTTAGTGACTACACTTTCAGAACATTATCTACCACTGCAAATTACATTCCCTAGATAACAGAAGCTATTTTCTACCTATAGGGTCATTTGAGAAAATCAGTTTTGCATGTGGCTTTGGACTTTATAGCATCTGTGAATCTTTCATATACAAAAACTACTTTCTCTAAAAACATCCTGTAATTCCATTTGCACCTCTTGTCTATCCACAGTTCTCACTAGATACACCATATGGAATTACTGCATATCATGCAGAGCCATTTCCCTGATAGGGATAGGGTCCTGTCTGATTTTTTTCGCTTACTAGAACTTTGGTCTTTTGCTAAGTTAACTTTAAGACCCTTTGATTCCAGCTTTTGCTTCTGTGCCTGCAATTTCTTTTCTAACTCTGTTATGGATTCTGCTATCATCAGCATATAATAGTTTGGAGGTGGGGCAGTGAGTTTTAAGTTCCTATGTTATGGCCTAGAGGACAATGATGAATAAGAGGAGACAGAGAACTGAGTTCTGGTGAATGCTAACTCATAGCTAACTCTCATCTTATTGGCAGCACCCCTGCACATGATTTGTACAGCTTTCACAAACCATTCAGCTATCCTAGCTTCCTCAGTAACAACCATATCACAAAGCAAGGGACTCTGTTGAAGGCTTTCTCCAGGTCAGCAGATGCAAAGTATAATGTTTTACTCTTAGCTAAATGCTTCTCCTACAGTTGTCTAATTAAAAAGATAACATCAACAGTCCTTCTACCTAGCACAAAACTGCATCTCATCTATCTCTAATTAATTGTACTGTAACTTTCTTGACTAATTTGATATCTCTGTAATCTCTTCTTTCAGAGGCATCTCCTTTACTCTTGTAATAGCTGACTGTAATGCTGCTATGCCAGTTATCAGGGAAGACACCTTCCTAAATAACCTGAGTAACTGTATGTGTGACTAGACTGTATCCTACTTTACCTGATATCTTAAGCATCTCAACAGTAATTTTTGATGGACTATAGGCTTTCCTTGTCTTCATATCCTTAACTGCCTTATCTAGCATACTAGTATCAACTAGGCTAGCTGGTTCCTCTATTGGGTTCACATTGAGAAGAATTCTTTTTTCCCAATCATTCTCCACATTTAATAGCCTTTCATAGTAGCACTTCCATGCCTCTTTCTTTTTAGAATCATGCAGTCATTATTTATCAATACACACTCTTCATCTACAAGATCCTGATTCTCTCTGATACACTGTCTAGCAAACTGGAAAACCTCTTGTCTTTGATCTTCATACTGTAAGATGTTGGCACACTTCTTCTTTTTGCTCTTGCTAGACAAACATGTTGCCTAGCTACCCATTAGCTACCTAACATGGTTCTTCGCTTACTGTGCTTTTTTATTCTTTCCAAACTTATCTCATCTCCTTCATGTCCCTTTCAACCTCACTCTTCTACCACCATGTTAACTTTGGCTTGGCAAAGGCTTTGCTCCTCCCACAAATTTGGTCATTTATCCTAGGTTATTCCATATTATGTATATATGCTCACAAACACACAACATGGTTTTTGTATGGAAAGAAGCTACCTCACACAGCTATTGCAGCATTACAACTGGGTACTGAAACAGCAGCTCAATCTCTCAAATGTGGATGTTGACAAAATTGATCATGGGTTGATATATCACGAACTATGTAGCCTTGGTATCTCTGGAAATTTGGTAGAGTGGCTGCATGACTTTTTAAAAGACAGAACTCAGACAGTCACAGTCACAGCCAATGGTGCTCTTTCTAAGGAGACTTCAATCTGCAGTGGAGTCCCCCGAGGAACTGTAATAGGACCACTCCTTTTCTTGTGATGGCTCTCTCAGATATGCTCTCAGCTGTACAGTTAGCCACTCTCACCAGCTATGATGATGATACAGAAGTATCACAGGTAGTCAGGGACCCTGATGACATACTAAAACTACAAAATGACCTGCATGCAATATACAGATGGGTTGATGAAAATAACATGCAGTTCAATGCTGAGAAGTTTCAAGCACTCAACTATCAGCCCACAAACAGACTACATTCGAAATACACAGGACCAGTGCATAGTGCAATCCTAGAGTTGGAATCAGTGTGTGACCTGAGAATCCACATTCTATGTACATATTACCAAGATAGCAACATTGTGCAGGCTAATAGCTGGATGGATCTTTAGAGTATGCAGAACCAGAGAAACAGCCACCTTGCTACTCCTAAGGAGAACTTTCATTCTTAGTTGTCTAGATTACTGCTCCCAACTATGGTTGCTGCAATGTCAAACTGGTGGTGGAACCTGAGGCAATGAAGTGCTACTACACAAAGAAGATTAATTTGGTGAATCAAATGAGCTACTGGGAGAGGCTAAAGGAAGAAGGTGTGAAAGATATGTAGTGATGAACAAATTTACCATTCAAAATAGCTTCAAAGATGGAAGTAATAATAAGTTCTACTCAGGAATTTTTAAACGAATAACATGAGTCCTTTTGGTTTGCTCTTCTCTTAAATTCCGGCCTTCCTTTAGTATTCCTTTTGTTTTAGATCGATGTATAGATGTATGCATATATGTAAGTATACTGTAAATTGTTAATATGTATGTTTAATATATAATATATATATATATTATAAAAATATGTGAGTGTTATTTAATTTCTGAATGGTTTTGCTGCCATTTGTTTATGTAGTTTGATTTCTTTATCCATCAGTTTCTACTAAGATAGAGATGCAGGTAAAATTCATAATACAGAAATGAAAACAAAACTTTGGAAACAACCCAAAGGGAGATAATTGAGAAAGACTTGGAAGTTAGTGTAAGATTGTAATCATGTAAAGTAAAGTAAATATAACAAATAACCCAGAATCGTTGTCCAGATCGATCCCAAAATCTAATCAGTTTGTGTCAGTCACGAGACCAAACATCCCTGAAAGTTTCATCCAAATCCATCCAGTAGTTCTTGAGATATCTTGTCCACAGACAAACAAACAAAGGTAGAAGTAATAAATTAAAAGTAAAATGAGAATAAAAATAAAATATGAATATGAAAATAAGAATTAAGAATTATGATGTATAATATATACATATATATATATATATATATATATATATATATATATATATATATATATATATATATATATATATGTGTATATATATATGTATATATATGTATATATATATGTATATATATGTATGTATATATATATATGTATGTATATATATATATATATATATATATATATATGTATGTATATTCTGTTAAAAGTGAAGTTCAATCTTGCTTGCAATGTTGCACAGCCAAACTGGTACATAATGGGAAAATACTTAAAAAGTAAATTGCGCCTGAAATGTCAATACGAACAGAATAAAACAAGTTTCATGTAAATTGGACCAGTAGTTATTGAGCTATTCAGGGTTTTGGGGTATATATACCCAAAGCGGTGCATAATGGGAAAATATTCCAAAAATAACTTCACCCTGAAAGGGAAGAAACCCCAACCTTTCCATTAGACACTTTATGATAGACACAATATTTTAAAGTGAAACTGACTTTAAAAATATGATAAATATTTCATAAAAGTCCCGTTCATAACCTCGGTGTGAAATAGTTTTTTTCTATAGACTTTTTGTGAGTGCATTCAGCATATCTCACCTCCAAAGATTTGGCTGTTATTTCTAGCACACCCTGCCACCATGTAACTGCTATTTGTGATAAAGGTTGCAAAATACCTGTTACGTGGTAGCAGGACATGCAAGAAATAGTAGCCAAACCTTTCTTTTCTGGGGAAAGGAGCCGCTTATGTGTGATTTCAATGTCACATTTGTTGAAAGCATGCAAAATAACCTGGAAAAGAAAAAAGAATGAATGAAACAAAACTCCATGGCTGGGAAACTCAGACTTCGTTGGTGACTATCCGTGTGGTGACTATCCGTGTGGTGACTATCCGTGTGGTGACTATCCGTGTGGTGACTATCCGTGTGGTGACTATCCGTGTGGTGACTATCCGTGTGGTGACTATCCGTGTGGTGACTATCCGTGTGGTGACTATCTGTGTGGAATTAGACTGGGAAAGTTTGTGAAGAACTCATTGACCCAATTTGCTGACTTTTCTGATAGCATGAAGGTGGTGAATAGTTGAATGACCAAATCTAAGCTTCTCTGCTAGTTCCTCAACAGTTATGATAGGATTTTGCTCCACCAGGGTTTGCAGGATATCCTCGACAAGGTCCACAGATCTTTCAGGATGAGGCTCGTCTTCTAGGTTTTAGTTTTTTACTTGGAATTTCTGGAACCACTGTTGACATTGGCTTATGCTTATTGTCCAATATCCAGATGCTGCATTAATATTCCTTGCACTTTCCTTTGCATTGTTGCCTCTATTGAATTCGTACAGCAAAATATGCCAAATATGCTCCTTTGTCACCTACATTATAGCTTTGAAAAAATAACTGTTAAAATCGAACTGCACTCTTCAAAACTTGGACTGAAAATAAGAACAAGATTAAATTAGTACCTGCTCTTATAGCACGTTGATGCAGGTAGTTTATCCCATCCCCCTCCAACTTTTAGCTCATGCAATTGAAAACTGTGTGATTTATAGGATGACCATATATATATATATATATATATATATAATCATAAATATATAGGGATTAGCAGAAACCTGCTTCTCCAACATACTGAGAATTCAGAAACAGCAGCCAAAGAACTACTGATTCTAAAACTACAAATTTTTCTCTAATTGATAGCGATATTCATGGTACACACAGAACAAAAGACAGAAGAGAAGAGTAAAAAAACAAACCTGCCTTTAATTAATTTGGTACGAACGTTTCACGATTAGTGGTAAGAAATTACCTCATTTCGATCTTCAGCCAAATATTTTAATAAATTTGCCAATGTCTAAATAACTCACGTAAATTTTGACCATGCGACATCAAGACCACGTGAGGCAGACATCAAGAAATTTATCGGCCATCATCATCATCATCATCATCATCGTTTAACGTCCGCTTTCCATGCTAGCATGGGTTGGATGATTTGACTGAGGACTGGTGAAACCGGATGGCAACACCAGGCTCCAGTCTGATTTGGCAGAGTTTCTACAGCTGGATGCCCTTCCTAACGCCAACCACTCAGAGAGTGTAGTGGGTGCTTTTACGTGTCACCCGCCCGAAAACGGCCACGCTCGAAATGGTGTCTTTTATGTGCCACCCGCACAAGCCAGTCCAGGGGCACTGGCAACGATCTCGCTCGAAAATCCTACAGGAGCCAGTCAGGCGGTACTGGCAACGGCCACGCTCAAAATGGTGCATCTCATGTGCCACCCGCACAAGAACCAGTCCAGGGGCACTGGCAACGATCTTACTTGGCTTGCCGGGTCTTCTCACGCACAGCACATTTCCAAAGGTCTCGGTCCGTAGTCATCGCCTCGGTGAGGCCCAATGTACGAAGGTCTTGCCTCACCACCTCAGCCCAGGTCTTCCTGGGCCTACCTCTTCCACGGGTTCCCTCAACTGTTAGGGTGTGGCACTTTTTCACGCAGCTATCCTCCTCCATTCTCACCACATGTCCATACCAGCGCAATCGTCTCTCTTGCACGCCACAACTGATGCTTCTAATGTTCAGCTTTTCTCTCAAGATACTTACACTCTGACGGGTATTCACATTGACATTACACATCCAACGGAGCATACTGGCTTCATTCCTTGCGAGCTTACGTATGTCCTCAGCAGTTACAGCCCATGTTTCACTGCCATGTAGCATGGTTGTTCGTACGCATGCGTCATACAGTCTGCCTTTTACTCTGAGTGAATGTCCCTTTGTCGCCAGCAGGGGTAAGAGCTCTCTAAACTTTGCCCAGGTTATTCTTATTCTAGCAGCTACACTTTCAGCGCACCCACCCCCACTACTAACTTGGTCGCCCAGATAGCGGAAGCTATCGACTACCTCTAGTTTTTCACCCTGGAATGAGATAGAAGTTGTTTCCTGTTTGTTTGCAGTCTTTATTGCACCTGAACATCTGCCAGAAACAAAAACTAACTTGCTAGTTAACCTGCCTTTGATGTTGCTGCACCTCTTATGTGTCCATAGCTTGCACCGGGTACATCTTATAGAGTTACTACCTACTCCTTTTCTACATACTGAGCAGGGCCATCTACCTGAAGGGGTTTGTATTTTATTTACCTTCCTACTTATTAGGATTTTGGTTTTAGCTAGGTTGACTCTAAGGCCCTTCAATTCTAGACCTTGCTTCCACACCTGAAACTTCTCCTCTAGTTCTGATAGTGACTCCGCAATTAGGGCAAGGTTATCAGCATAGAGGAGCTCCCAGGGGCAACCTGTCTTGAACTCCTCTGTGATTGCCTGGAGGACTATGGTAAATAATAGGGGGCTGAGGACGGAACCTTGGTGGACCCCTACCTCTACCCGGAATTCATTGCTGTACTCATTTCCAACCCTCACCTTACTGGCAGCATCTCTGTACATGGCTCGCACAGCTCTCACTAACCATTCTTCTATCCCAAGTTTCCTCATTGACCACCAGATAAGGGATCGGGGGACCCTGTCAAAGGCTTTCTCCATGTCAACGAAAGCCAGGTACAGAGGTTTATCCTTAGCTAGGTATTTCTCCTGCAACTGTCTCACTAGAAATAAGGCATCAGTAGTGCTTTTACCTGGCACGAACCCAAACTGCATCTCATCTAAATTGATTCGCTCCCTAATTAGTTGGGCTATGACCCTCTCTGTAACTTTCATAACCTGATCTAACAGCTTGATGCCTCTGTAATTATTTGTATCTAAAGCGTCCCCTTTACCTTTGTAGCAGTTGACTATGGTGCTGCTACACCAGTCATTGGGTATGACTCCTTTGTGTATCACCTGGTTCGTAATACGGGTGACTAGGCTATAGCCAACACTGCCAGATATTTTGAGCATCTCTGCAGTGATTCCTGATGGGCCGGGGGCTTTCCCGGTCTTCATACTCTTAATTGCTTTATCTACCCTGGTACTATCAACTCGGATAGCTGGTCCCTCTATTGGGTCGACATATGGCAGGCTCTCTTTCTCCCATTCATTCTCTTTATTAAGCAATCTATCGTAGTGGCATCTCCAGACCTCTTTCTTTGCATCCTCATTTAATGCAAGCGTACCATCATCCATGCGAACACATTTCTCTCCTACAACATCACTATTCTAAAATCTCTCACCCTAATGAATTCAATTCAGTGTGTATCATAAATAGTCCCGCATAGAAAAAAGTCCCATACGACCTGTTGCGGTTTAGCTGACCATCTTAGAGGTATTACTAAATATAGATATACAGGGCAGGGAATCGTCAATTAGTAATAAAATTAATAATTAACAATTATGCCGGATAGCTCAGTATGAAAAAACCTTTTCGGTAAAGCCATTTATTCTCAGTATGCTGGAGAAGCAGGTTTCTGTCTAACCCATGCCTGCATGGAAAATGGACATTAAATGATCATGTGGTTGGTATGAGAGTTAGACACAAAGACACCAACCATACATAGATAAATACATAAATGTTAACCATTAACACTTTTCAAAGAATCCATACCATATATATATATTACATGAGTACACACACGTTGTCTCTCACACAATGACAGAATCCACTTTATGCTACACAGGCATGCAGGTGTACATATGCATACACACACTCTCTCTCACACATTCCTATAAATATAAATACAGAATCCATAAACTACAAGACAGACTTGAAGTAGAGTGGGTATGTCACTGATGAGGTCACAAAAAGTGACAAAAGGACTAACAAATCTAGCTGATGATTGAGTCACAGAACAATTAATCAAACAATTCATTGGTTAAATGGTTAACAAATATCATGAACTAATAATAAAAGAATTGAAATGGAACCAATGCGTGTATTTATTATTGGCATAATGGCCCTCCCAAGATTCAATAAAATAATTTTTAGATTTTTTCCTGCTGCTCCAGCATGACCTAGCCTTTGGCTGTAAGTGTAAAATATAATCTTCATGTATATAAAGATCATTGCAAGTATAAAGTACCAACAATTTTAACTAACATATCAGAATGAAGGCAGCCCCAACATGTCACAAGTACTAAAAATAGGTTCCAAATCATGCCTATGTATTGTCCAACATTACAATTATATTAACCCTAACCCTAACCCTAACTTTTAATGCTTGAAACAAAAACTAAATTAATGTGAATGGGAGCTTTAATGAATGAGGTGACAAAGATCAAAATGAGTGATGATAAGCAGACCTGAACAATGTATACTAAATAGAATATATATAAATCCATTATTAGCAGTGGAAGCAATGTTGGTTCTTAATAGCTTTCGGTATGTCTTACTTAACATTGATATACTATTGAAAGCCACAAAACTGCAATATTAATCTTGAGTAAGCTTCTGTTATTGATGTATAGTGCTAAATAGCACAGAAGTATATCTGAAGCAAATGGAAAGCATTCACCAGCTGTGGTAGAATTGCTAAATCATGATTTTTGTCTTTTCACACATCATCAGTAGCAAATATCTATTACCAACTATTTGCTTAAACAAGTTTCATTTCTACTGATATAGAAAAACAGTGATAACAAATCTGGCGTTACAAAAATTGGTTATTGACAGTAGAAATACTATTTGTTCATAGTCTCATTCTGTATGTCTTGCTTAATGTGAATATCTTATTGAAAGCCACAAAACTGCAATATTTGTTTTTTTCCAATTAAGTACTGATACTGGTGTCTTAGTGTCTACTATGACACAGAACATATGAGAGCTGCCCAGAATACCAGAAATACTCTGCAAAACTGACAACCCATCACTTGCAGTGGCCTTGAAGAGCCATAGTAAACCAATGATTACTATTTCTGTTTATTCTGTATATGACATTCCTTTCAGCCAGACTAATGTTGTCATGTATCTGTTTTCTAGTGAACTTGACTATCAGAAGAACTGTTTGAATTTGGTATTGGAGTTTGGCAACATTGACCTTGCAAGTTTGTTCCGTAGCCAATATAAGACAAAAAAAATACCACAAGTGATGGTCATGTGCTACTGGACCCAGATGCTAGAAGCTGTTCTGGTACTCCATAAAGAAGGTATTGTGTCATACAGGTATTTTTCTAGTGGTTTCTTATTGTGATTAGTGGTGTCATAAAGAAGTTATGTTGTACAGGTGTTTTCATTAAGATTACAGTTGCAATTTTATGGAATTACAAGTGTTTCAAAGCCTGAAAATGTGGAGATATTTCAGCATTATATGTTATATTGTACTGTTGTTAGCTATAATATAGTTGTGTTCAGTAATGTAATCATGAAAAAGAGTTAGCATAGTAAAATAATATAGTAAAATAATGTAGCATAATAAATTACAAAAATTAGTCTTGTACCTTATCAAATGAAATGTTTTTAATTCTCAGTTGATACCATTTCGCTTCATTTGGTGAAGTAAAACAAATATCACAACACAGTTTCTTTGTGATCCATGTCAGAATTCAATATAAGAAATTGCAAGTTCCAAGCAAGCAGAATCTGGCAGTTTCAATTCACATAGTTTCTCTATTGCAAGTCTGAATCTTTGCATCTGTGAAAAATACTCAAATCTTAATTTAATCTGTATAACTCTAGCTTTTTGGAGTATTTAGTTCTCAAGAGCAGAAGTAATTTGTTAAAAAGGAAACAATATATTAGCAAGCGTAATAGTGTTTTGTATCATTGTCTGCTCTATCTAAAAGACATAAAACTGCTTACAAGGTGGTTCCATGTAAGCTGATCTGACCACAAACTACTTTTTAGCAGTGCTATATATTATTTCAGGCTTCTCCTTTCTCCTTTTAGCTTTTGAGACTTAATTAATGCTGGTATAAGTTTTAAGTGAAAGTATGAGAGTTAGCATAAAAATAGTGAGAGAAGTTATGAAGTTATTTTCCTTAGTAGCAAATCAGTCGTCTCTTTGTACATTAGTTATATTGTAAGAGGTGTATGTAAAGTGCATCATACAACCTGGCGATATAAGACACCAAACAAGAACACCATGTGAAGGTTGCAGAAGAATGATTTATGTATGATCTGTTGGACGCATAAGAAAGTGGTACACTAAGTGAAATGAAAAAGTGACTGGTTATTAAAGAAACAGGAAAAAATTTTTGAGATTACATCTTGAGGATCTAGGAATGCTAATATGTATGCAATGACCTAAAGCTAACTTGTATAGAAACACAAACCTTAAAATGATGAATTAATGACCTACCATGGGTACTAAATAAAACATAAACCAACAAAGGAACCTGCTAGAAATAGTCAAATTTTCATTAAATCATACCTCAGTATCCCAGAAATTATATATCTAAGATTATATTGGATAATGTAGTATTAAATTCTTTGTTCAAACATCCTTTAAAATTCATCTGGCAGTAAATATTCAACCAGTTGTTGAGCAATTCTTGCTGAATTCATTCCAGTTTTCCAAAAGAATTTTCTTGGGCTACAGCTGGATACGATAGTGTGATTTTAGCTATAGTAGCCATTAATTTAATACTCTGCTAATTCTAAACTAAGTGTAACATGCCCTTTTTTAAGGGAAAGAATGATACAGCCTTCAGTTCATTTATTGATTGTAGACGTTTGAAGAAATATATCATAAAATGTTCCAGTTTTCCCTAGCTTGAGAAGTAATTTTTCCGAAACAAGAGTCATTTCAATTTTAATCTTAGCTTATATTAGAAAGCCTGCCATTTTAATATTCAGTTTGTAATATGTGATCGTTAGTAATGATAGGAGGTTTCTCAAGAAAATTCTGGGAGGTTTTTCAAAAAGATTTCACTTCTGGAAGTGGCCCTTTTATTAGTGTAAGTGATTCTGTTGACTTCCAGGTTTTTAATTTTACCTCATTTGTCTTTCTCCAGTGACTGACTTCATTAAAAGTTTGCCGTGCTAAAGAGGACTGTTGATCATCAGTAGATTACCTCATGTTTTAAATCAATTTATTACAATAGCATTTCACCACCTGACCCTTTGGTACTTTTAATAGGGCCCACTTTGTTCTAGGCATTCAAGCTGGGCCTAATGATAATTTCTTCACACCATTCATGACAGACTTGAAATGGATTGTGAGTCCTTTTTGCTCTGACTAAATGAAAACAAAATATTTTCTTTTCAGATATAGTACATTCAGATTTGAAACCTGCAAACTTCCTGATTGTTGGAGGCCAATTGAAGCTCATAGATTTTGGCATTGCTGATGTAATACAGACTGGTAAAACTGGCATTAACCGGGAGATACTGATGGGGACACCTGATTACATGAGTCCAGAAGCAATTGCTGTCTACCTGGATAACTCTAGAAACCACAAAGTAAGGTTTTTAAAAATATTTATTCAAATAATTTTACAGGCACTTTTACTGCTTTATTAAAAGGCATAAAATTTTCGTTATTGTTGTATGATATGTAGATTGAATTCAAAAAAGGAAACAGATAAATGCTAAAAGAAAATAACAAAATATGGAGTTTTATGTTTATATAATTGACATCAGAAGTTTTCTGATGATTTGTCCTTTGATATGTACATCACATTGAAGGCATTTTCTAAATTAGCTGGTTCTTGCTTTTTAAAACATAGAGGACTGTGGTACGGTCACTGAATAGCCTTTTCTATCAATAATGTGTGAAGCATAAGAATATAGTTGTGTGTAATATCTGGTTGGTGCCAGATTGTAGTTTTTAATCATCAACTTTAGAGAAATATCTCAGCTCAGAATAAATCTTATTAATTGAAATACAAACATTTTAATGTATACATTTTTCCCATAAAAAAACAAATCTATCTATTCCAATAGCATAGAATTCTGAAGTCCTGAAACTGATGACCTTTTTAAAGGACTTTTGAGCTGGTGCATGCTTGTTGAAGGCCTTCTTTGGCAGGAAATGCTTGAAAAAGTAGAAGTCAGTAAAAGAGAAGTGTAGAGAGTAAGCTGGGATGTAGTAGAGTTTCGTCTTTATTTTGAAGGCTCTCCTCTTCACTATGAAATTTTTGAAACCAATGTTGAGATGTGCATTTATGATGGTCTCTTAACCAAATGCTTTGCATTCCTTTTGAACTTATTTGGGTTTTTTTTTCTATCCTTAATTTACAGTCTAAAGTAAACACTATTCTCAGTGAAAGCAAAACCATTAGTATAAATCAATAGGCTGAAAGCAGTGCTTCAAAATGGTACAGTTAGTTACATAAATGTCTATTTCAGAATAAGGATGAAATTTGTTTTTTTTTTAATGGTTTTTCTGCAAATTAGAATAGCACCTAGAATTTTTTGAGTAGAAAATACAACTTATTCAAGAGATTTGCAATTTGTAAATTCTGAAATATCTACTGTGTTTCTGAAGAAGAGTGACAGCTCTGATAGCTAATTAGAATTTTGTTAATTTGAAATTGCATAAGTTGTAAGGCTGGAGAAATTGGTCCTAAGAAGAGAAGTTTGCATGTAATGTATTAGTGAAGTTACAGAGTATATAGCAAAATTCCAAAAAGAAAAATTGTTCTCAAGTCCAAATGGCACAGCATGTAATGTAATAGGGAAGTTACAGATTTAAAGGTTTTAATAAAGATGGTTTTGCTCAGGTTGATTTCTTTACTTGGACAAGATTCTCAATAGTCAATGATGTTTCCAGTAGTAAGTACTCTATAGGTAGACATCATTTTGCTAACAACTCAAGCATGAAATACAAAGGCTATTTATTTATTTCATAGAGGTAAACTAAAGGAATGATAGTGTTCTGGCAATATGCTACTAGTTAAGCATGATTACATTGTCTGTTAGTTTGACATGTATAAGTATTTAGCTCTATATGGGATATAACCCTTGTGGTCAATTGCATTTGTGATTTGACATCTCTTCACAATGAGAAATTCTTTATGACTTCATCTATAAAACCTGGATTTTAGTTAAGTTCATTTTACAGATAAAGATTTTTGGTGGGGTTATGCAACTTTGATTTGTCAAAAAAAGGATATCATGAATGCTTTTTAAACTGCAAACTATTTTCTCTTTATAAGAATGATATAACTTTGTAAAATGTTTAATTTAATATAATTTATTTACCTTGGGTTACACCATACTGAGGATTTCAAAGAAGGATGAAATGGCACTATATATGACTACAAGTGACTGGAAATTTAAATATGCATAGTCTGTATGCCTTCTTTACTCTTTGATTTAAATTTCAAACTCAACTCAGCTTAACTTAATCTAGAATTCTTCCCTGTGATAGCTGACCACCCGGGTAAACAATGTATAAGCTTCCCTAGATTGTTCTCGACTGTACATATTTTAAACCTCTGTCTTAATCTAGCTTACATATTATTTTATCCTATTCCAGATAGGTTTGAAGAGTGACATTTGGTCTCTTGGTTGTATTCTCTATTGTATGGTCTATGGTAAAACTCCGTTCCAAGAGATTAGAAACACATCAGAAAAACTGATAGCAATAAGAAGTAATAATTTCAAGATCAAATTTGCTGATGTCAGAAATAAAGAGCTGTTGGATACAATGAAGGTATGTTTCAATGGTTTGTATGAAATAGTTCAAATTGGTGGTTGATGTTCGTGTGGAATTAGGTGAGATATCTACACTCAGATGGTTGGTGTTTGTGTGGGTTTTTGATGAAATATTCACACTCTGGAAACAAGAACATGTATAATTATATGGATTAATCCACTCTGTGATCTATGTATGATTAGATGCAATGGTGTACAACTAGCGGCTGGTATGTGTTATTAGATGGAATAGTCTGCACACTGGTAATTAATGACTTTATGCATGAGTAGATGAAATGCTCCACATTCTGGTAGATGGTACATGTATGTGTGATTAGACAGAATAGTCCATGCACACACACAAACACACACACATGCACGCGTGCGCACACTGATGGTTGGGATTAAATGGTATAGTCCACATTCTGGTAGTTGGTGGGTATGTGATTAGATTGAATGGTCCACACTAGTGGTTGCTATTAGGCTGAATAATCCATGGTCTTGTGATGGGTGTAAATGTATGTTTAGATTAATTGATCCACCTCTGATGGAGAGTGCTTGTACGATGGAATCATTCACACTCTAGTAGCTAACAGATGTATGGATTAATCTACACTTTGGTGGCTATTGCATGAGATCAAATGGAATAGTTCTCATTGAGGTAGGGGTATGTATTAAGATACAAATATCCACATTCTAGTGGATGTGTATCAGTAGATGAAATGGTTGTCATTGGTGTGTGCTGTGTGTATGTATGGATGTAAAAAGATGACCTCTTGAACTCTCTATTTTCTAGCTCGCTGTATACCCTGCCTCTTTCCTTCTTTCCATCAGTCCTTCACTTTTTATCTATGTTCAACCTTTTCACATACATCTCACATATTCACACACTCATGCATTAACACATATTGAAGAAAAATTCCAACAAGATTATGTGGATACCAGTACATAGGTTTTGAGATCAAATCCACTCCAAATGTTTAATTGTAATTATATGCAAGACATCAAGCTGTGGTTCATGAAGCTGTTTAGAGTAGGCATTAGATTACCTCAGAATGTTACTTGCAACAAACAAGTGTCATCTCTCTAATTTGTTGCAATTTATGTTTTGAACCCTTGAGATATTTTTATGATGTTACACACATGCACGCACACATCTACACTTTATATATCTTACTCTGTTTCTTGTGCAGTGCTGTCTATGCAGAGATCCCAAAGAAAGGCCATGTATTGAAGAAATTCTGCAACATCCGTATTTGAGTGAAATGACTATAGGTATTTGAGATCTTTTTCATCACTACTTAAAATTGTTGATAGTAACTTGTATAATGTGTGTAGATAAAGTTGTTTTTCTTGATGTGTTACTGTGATTAACCCTGCTTGAACAGAGCCCTGGTCTGTAAATCATTTAATTCTTAAAGCTCTGTAGTGCCTCTCTATATAAAACTTCTTGCCCTGTTAGATACATTTTGCTGATACAATATAATAATTGTTGGTATACATTGTGAATATGGGCTTTACCTCTTATCATGTCACTTCTATCCGCCAAGCTAGGTTGAATACACATAAGTGGATTAGTTGTGAGTATTTTAACATATATTTACAAGGTATTGATTCATGGGTATTGATTTTCTATCTCAGAATTAAATGTATGCTCCATTTAGTCTCTGTAACTTCAAAACTGCATGACTTCGATTAGAAAAGTATTCAAAGGTTTAGTAAGGCCCAACAGATTAGTGTTGTTTACTCTTATTAAAATAATTATGCTCTCTTCAGAAACACTGCAGTATGCTAAGAGCCTACATTTAAAACAGATCTGTAATTTTTAAAAATCTTCACCACTCACTAACAAAAGTACCAATACAACAAACAACTACATGATAGCTCCACTCCTGTTCAGAATGACTTAGAAATACCTCTCAGTATGAATTTTTGAAAATATTTAAATCTAACTTCTACTGTACCTTTTTTGATACTTCATTTGTGAAATATTACAATTTAAATAGTCAGTGGATTGGTTGAATAAGTAACCATATTTGTGATGTCATGTCTTTGAAAATAAGGTAATAATCACCTTCAAAATAAAAAAGAATTAATAGTGTCCATGGGATAGTAGTTGCCTAATTTTTTGTGCAGGTTCTTGAAAATGAAACTTGTTTTTGGCAATTGTTTTCATGTTTATGTAAAGCCTATTTTGTTGCATGTAACAAATCCAAAGCTAAATCCAAAAGTACAAGCCCTAGGATCTTTGAGTTTAGGCACATTTGTAGTAGGTATAGAACTAAATAAATCCTGAGAGTTTGGGACATGACACCATTGCAATAAAATTTTAGTGGAATATTGAAAATGGCTATAAATGGTGGAGATGCTCACATGAATTGGATTTCTCTATTTTGATGGGGATTTTTCCAATTTTGTTTTTTCACTATGGTCCGGAAATGCTGGGGGGAAGCTGTTGATTAAAAAAATTTTGGAAAATTTATGATTTTTTTTCACACAAACACACACCCCACCGTACCAAGTTTGGCCAATAATAAATATTAATAAATATAAAATATTAATATTATTGTTAAAGACAATAATAATATTATTGTTAAAAATACATATCAATATTAATAAAAATTAAAATGGTGTCAAAATTTGCCACAAGGGCAGCAATTTTGTGGGAGGGGATGAGTTGATGAGTGTTTAACTGGTACTTCTCTTATTGACCCCAAAAGGATGAAAGGTAAAGTTGATCTCAGCAGAATTTGAACGCAGAACAAAATACTGCTTTGAACACAGGCGAAATACTACTAAGCATTTCATTCCGCGTGCTAATGATTCTGCCAACACGCCAACTTTATCCAAAGAATGAGATGGCAGGCACATTTCTTCAACAAGAAGGAGCAACAGAATAACATTAACAAGTATGGACTTAAATCTGCTAAACACCCACCACCAATTGTAGAATTAGAACCTTTTGAAAAAGACTTCTTGGAATTCATTAGAAGGATAAAATTCTGTAAGATCAGCAATATGCTCCAAAGGACTATGAATGAAACAATTAGACACATAAAGAATTCAGATAAGATTTACATGAACTCTGGCAAAACAAAAAATTTATATGCTGTAAAAAAAAGTCTTTACAAATGACTACTTTCTAACAGCATTACAGATACTTATAAAAATGCAAACACTAACTTATATAAAGAGGTGAATATTGAAGCAAAAAGGATCGCTACCAACCTTACTATCAGTGATAGGATCAAATACCTTCCCCCACATCAACGTTTTATTACCCTTAAGGACCACAAAGCCAATTTTAGTAGAAACCTCAAATGCAGACTAATTAACCCAGCAAAAACAAATAGGAATTATTAGCAAGAGTATCTTAGATTCTATTTTAAACAAGTTAGATAGGGAATTAGATTTACAGATTTGGAGCAATAGTAAGTCTGTTATAGATTGGCATTAACCATAAGAATAGCTGTAAATTTATGCAGTTCAATATTGTTGACTTTTACCTACCAATATACAGGCCTCTACTTCTTAACACAGATTTTGCCAAACAATAATTTAGCATCAACAGTTTGGATGTAAATATTATCCTGCATGCCGGAAAATCTCTCTTTTTTTAAGATGATTCCACCTGGGTTAAAAAAGAGCAAGGACTCCTTATTTGATGTACCGTTGGGTGTGTACAACGGGGCGGAGCTATGTATGCTTATAGGAACACATATTTTACACAACCTGCTTCTGGAATTCCCTTTTATAGAAGCAGAATTATACAGAGATGACAGTCTCATTTACCTGGAATATGAATGGGCATGTGCTAGAGAGACTCGGGAAGAATCTCATTACTTTCTTCCAAAGAATGGGCTTATGAATAATGATAGAAACTAACCTATATATATATGTGTGTGTGTGTATCTATGCACACACATACACACACAAATATATATCTATATATACATTATATATATATATATATATATATATATATATATATATATATAATTTTGCTTAAAAGAGTTCCAACACTGTCTGTTTTTTATGTTTTATTTATATTCCTGCAGAACTAATGTGGGGTATAGAATATGGAATATACAATATATAATATGATATACAATATACAATATAAAATAAAATAAAAATGGATGGCACCATGAAAGAAAGTATTGAATGTAGATGAAATATTGAGTGTTCAATATAAAGGATCAAATATATAAATATATAAAAATCTTATTCCTACAACCCACACAAAACAATAAATTAAAATATCATCATTTCTAAAAATAGATTTAACATCAATTCTAAAAATAGCCAAACACCTACTGCTGCCGTCCATACTCTTAATTGCTTTATCTACCCTGGTACTATCAACTCGGATAGCTGGTCCCTCTATTGTTTTGACATACGGCAGGCTCTCTTCCTCCCATTCATTCTCTTTATTAAGCAATCTATCGTAGTGGCATCTCCAGACCTCTTTCTTTGCAGCCTCATTTAGTGCAAGCGTACCATCATCCACGCGAACACATTTCTCTCCTACGACATCACTATTCTCTCTCCTACACGGTCTTGCAACACGAAATACCTCGAGTTCTTGGTCCTCACGGCGCAGAACATTGGCAAATCTTTTCTTATCTGCTTCCCCTCTGGCTAAATAAACCTGTCGCCTAGTCTCCCTTCTGGCACATTGGTACAATTCCCTGCTACCACCGTTCTTCCAGTCCTTCCAAGCCTGTTTCTTTTGTCTAATAGCCCTGTCTACCTCCTTGTTCTACCACCACGTTACTCTGGGTCGAGAGGGGACCTTACACCAGCCATAGATTTAACATCAATTCTAAAAATAGCCAAACACCTACTGCTGCCGTCCAAAGGAATTGGTATAAAAGACAGAAAACCAGCCAACTTATTACAGTCTGTTAAAGTCTGTCATACCGGCCATGACAAAGGGAAATAGCCCTGAAACTCGAGTCGCCTTTATATATATATATTTATATTTATATATTTATATATTTGATCCTTTATATTGAACACTCAATATTTCATCTACATTCAGTACTTTCTTTCATGGTGCCATCCATTTTTATTTTATTTTATTTTATTTTATATTGTATATTGTATATCATATTATATATTGTATATTCCATATTCTATACCCCACATTAGTTCTGCAGGAATATAAATAAAACATAAAAAACAGACAGTGTTGGAACTCTTTTAAGCAAAATAATATATTCCTCTATACACAATCATACAAAAACCCCCACCTTTTTTGTATGTATTTTTACTCGCATATATATATATATATATATATATATATATATATATATATATGTATAGATATATACATGGGTGTGTAATGATTGTGTATAGAAGAATATATTACTCAAAGAAATTCCACCTTTGTCTGATTTTCATGTTTTATTTACAATCTTATAATATAATATAATATAATATAATGAAATGATAGAACATTAAATGTCCATTCTGATTGAACTAGTACTTTCATGCATTAAACTATACAATCTTCAGGTCCATGTAGTATTGGTTACAGTTAGATTTTACAATTTACAAGTGTAGTGAGAGAAAAGTCAGAGAAAAGAACTTTATTAATAAATTTCAACCCAAGCTAGATAAACAATAATACTAATACTTAAAGGTACTATTTCTACTGCTATGATTACTACCACTAACAAAAACAACAATACTAAAGGTGCTCATGATGATGATAGCTGGAAAATACTAGCTAGGTCAAGAGAAAAGTTAGTAAAAATAATCTTATTTTGGGGTTTAAAGTTGTTACCACAGCTACTCCTACCACCACCACCACCAACAACAACAACAACAACAACAAAGGAGATGTTAATGGTGATGATGATTGAAATGTAAAAATCCCTGGGAAATGTTGTTTACAACATTTCTAAAAATAGCCTAACAATTACTGCTTTGGCCAGGATCAAAATACAGTTCTCTTGACATGTTCAACAAACCAAACACCACTCAGCTTAAGTAATTATATTATATTATCTTATATTATATTATTATAAGGTTGTAAATAAAATGTGAAAATCAGACAAAGGTGGAATTTCTTTGAGTAACACACACACACACACACACATATATATGTATATATATATACATATATATGTAATTATATATACATATATATGTAATTATATATATATATGTGTGTGTGTGTGTATGTAATTATATATATATATATAATTATTAATTTAATATATAAATAGCTTATAAATTTTTATTCCATGCTAACTACCGAATAGTAGTTGGGTGTGTCTCGTGTTTCCGAGCTTGCAATCCAGTTCATTTTCCTGGGTGTTTGAACCGCAGATGGCTCTGCAATCCAAGGGTTGCATGAGACATACGGGGACATTGTGGACAAGAGATAGAAGGGGTTGGTTTGGGAAGGAGAAGGCGCGCTGCTTTCTCTCCCGTCTCTTGAGTTCAGCTCTTGCGACTCGGGCTTCTCGAAGTCCGCTGAACCCATTTTGATGGTGTGTCTCCAGAGGGGTCTGTTTGCTGAGATATCCTCCCAGTGTGTGGGGTCAATGTTGGTGCTTTTCAAGGTTGATTTGAGTTGGTCCTTCTACCGCCTCAAGGGGGCTCCACGAGGATGTTTTCCTTCAGACAGTTCACCGTAGAGACAGATCTTGGGAAGGCGGTGTTCATTCATCCGACGGACGTGACCTGACCATCAGAGACGATGTTCAATGATCAAGGCTTCGATGCTCCGGAGACCTGATCTTTCAAGCACAGAGTTATTGGTGATGTGATCTTCCCAGTTGATGTTCAGGATAGAACGAAGTTTGGATTGATGGAAGCGCTCTAGTTTCTTCATGTCCTCACAGTAAACAGTCCAGGTTTCACACCCATACAGCAGAGTTGATACGACAACAGCCCGATAGACCATGAGCTTCGTTTTGAATGTCAGATCCTTGTTGCAAAAGACCCTGCCTTTGAGACGACCAAAAGAGGCATGACCTGATTGGATGCAATGTTCGATATCCTTACCAGATCCTGCAGTGGATGACAGAAAACTTCCAACATAGCAGAAATCCTCAACGACCTCAATTGATTGGCTGTTGATGGTGTTGTCAAGGTTGGTACGAGGAGCTGGTTGAGCGAGCACTTTGGTTTTGGCGATGTTCACTTTCAGGCCGAAGGTTTGATAAGCTCTGCTGAAGTTGTTTGTTGAGGTTTGGAGGTCCTCTGCAGTTGAAGCTGGGGCTGCGTTATCATGTCTTCTTCTTCAGAGTCCATCTTATCCGCGTGACAACTAGACGGTGGTCGGTCCAACAGTCGTCAGCAGACAGCATAGAATGAGTGATCAGAACATCTTTGAGATCACATTGTCTTGTGATGGCATAGTCTAGGAGGTGCCAATGCTTGGATCTGGGATGTTGCCATGTGGTCTTGAAGTGGTTCTGTTGCCTGAAGAAGGTGTTTGTCACAGCAAGTTGGTGTTCAGAGCACAGTCCAAGAAGAAGATGTCCATTTGCATTGGAGTTCCCGACTCCATCTTTCCTGACAACCTTCTCCCAAAGATGATGGTCTTTGCCAACCCTTGCATTGAAGTCACCCAGTAGGAGGATTTTATCTGAACTGGGGACAGCTGTGAATTGTTGGTCAAGTTGATGATAGAACTCTTCCTATATATTGTCCTCAGCATCCAGTGTTGGAGCATAGATGGTACACGACACTGCTTTTCCCCTTCCCAGGCTACAGGCCCACACCCCCAACACCCATACTGTTAGGATTGGCACTCTCAACGTCGGCACGCTGAAAGGTAGATCTGGTGAAATTGTTGAGATGCTTGAACGGAGACGCGTAGATATGTGCTGCATCCAGGAAGTAAGATGGGGAGGAGGTTCTGCGAGGTTCCTAACAGGCAAAGAACACAGGTACAAGATTTTCTGGGCAGGGAACACTGACGGGGTCGGGGGCGTAGGAATACTTCTAGCAGAGAAATGTGTGGATAAGGTAATCGAGGTAGTTAGAGTAAGTGACAAAGTACTTAAGATTGGACTAGTGCTTCATCATAGATTAGCTACTGTCATCTCAGCCTATGCACCTCAAACGGGGCTACCAGATGGTCTGAAAGACCAATTCTATGACACCCTCTTGCAAACTACCTCGTCGACGAGTGACAGGGACCTTCTCTTTGTGGCTGGAGACTTCAATGGTCATGTTGGACGCCGTGCTGGAGGCTTCCATGGCATACATGGAGGCTATGGCTTCGGTTCCCGCAATGAGGAGGGAACCAGACTGCTGGAGTTCTGAGATGCAACCGATCTTATGGTCTGCAATACCAACTTCAGGAAACCTGCCAGTCACCTAGTCACCTACCGCTCCGGCAGACACTCTAGCCAAATCGACTACATCCTCGCCAGAAATAGGGAAAGAGGGCGGCTTATAAATGCCAAAACCTACACTGGCGAAGAATGTACCCCACAACATAGATTAGTAGTTAGTGACTTTGGGATCAAGGCAACATGGGTGCCCAGAATTAGACCGGCTTGGAGGAGAAGGGTGTGGAAGCTTAAAGACCCTGCAAATGGACAGAGACTTAGAGACAAGTTACTTGAAGCATTTGACGAAATAGAAGGGGATATACCATCATACAACGTGGAAGACAATTGGAGATTTCTGCGCGACAACCTGTTGAAAGCCACCGACCAGATCTGTGGCTGGTGTAAGGTCCCCTCTCGACCCAGAGTAACGTGGTGGTAGAACAAGGAGGTAGACAGGGCTATTAGACAAAAGAAACAGGCTTGGAAGGACTGGAAGAACGGTGGTAGCAGGGAATTGTACCAATGTGCCAGAAGGGAGACTAGGCGACAGGTTTATTTAGCCAGAGGGGAAGCAGATAAGAAAAGATTTGCCAATGTTCTGCGCCGTGAGGACCAAGAACTCGAGGTATTTCGTGTTGCAAGACCGTGTAGGAGAGAGAATAGTGATGTTGTAGGAGAGAAATGTGTTCGCGTGGATGATGGTACGCTTGCACTAAATGAGGCTGCAAAGAAAGAGGTCTGGAGATGCCACTACGATAGATTGCTTAATAAAGAGAATGAATGGGAGGAAGAGAGCCTGCCGTATGTCAACCCAATAGAGGGACCAGCTATCCGAGTTGATAGTACCAGGGTAGATAAAGCAATTAAGAGTATGAAGACAGGGAAAGCCCCCGGCCCATCAGGAATCACTGCAGAGATGCTCAAAATATCTGGCAGTGTTGGCTACAGCCTAGTCACCCGTATTACGAACCAGGTGTTACACGAAGGAGTCATATCCAATGACTGGTGTAGCAGCACCATAGTCAACTGCTACAAAGGTAAAGGTGACGCTTTAGATACAAATAATTACAGAGGCATCAAGCTGTTAGATCAGGTTATGAAAGTTACAGAGAGGGTCATAGCCCAACTAATTAGGGAGTGAATCAATTTAGATGAGATGCAGTTTGGGTTCGTGCCAGGTAAAAGCACCACTGATGCCATATTTCTAATAAGACAGCTGCAGGAGAAATACCTAGCCAAGGATAAACCTCTGTACCTGGCTTTCGTTGACATGGAGAAAGCCTTTGACAGGGTCCCCCGATCACTTATCTGGTGATCAATGAGGAAACTTGGGATAGAAGAATCGTTAGTGAGAGCTGTGCGAGCCATGTACAGAGATGCTGCCAGTAAGGTGAGGGTTGGAAATGAGTACAGCAATGAATTCCAGGTAGAGGTTGGGGTCCACCAAGGTTCCGTCCTCAGCCCCCTCCTATTTATCATAGTCCAGGCAATCACAGAGGAGTTCAAGACAGGTTGCCCCTGGGAGCTCCTCTATGCTGATGACCTTCCCCTAATTGCTGAGTCACTACCAGAACTAGAGGAGAAGTTTCAGGTGTGGAAGCAAGGTCTAGAATTGAAGGGCCTTAGAGTCAACCTAGCTAAAACCAAAATCCTAATAAGTAGGAAGGTAGATAAAACACAAACCCCTTCAGGTAGATGGCCCTGCTTAGTATGTAGAAAAGGAGTAGGTAGTAACTCTATAAGATGTACCCAGTGCAAGCTATGGACACATAAGAGGTGCAACAATATCAAAGGCAGGTTAACTAGGAAGTTAGTTTTTGTATGTGGCAGATGTTCAGGTGCAATAAACACTGTAAACAAACAGGAAACAACTTCTATCTCATTCCAGGGTGAAAAACTAGAGGTAGTCGATAGCTTCCGCTATCTGGGCGACCAAGTTAGTAGTGGGGGTGGGTGCGCTGAAAGTGTAGCTGCTAGAATAAGAATAGCCTGGGCAAAGTTTAGAGAGCTCTTACCTCTGCTGGCGACAAAGGGACTCTCACTCAGAGTAAAAGGCAGACTGTATGACGCATGTGTACGAACAGCCATGCTACATGGCAGTGAAACATGGGCTGTGACTGCTGAGGACATATGTAAGCTCGCAAAGAATGAAGCCAGTATGCTCCGTTGGATGTGTAATGTCAATGTGAATTGAGAGAAAAGCTGAACATTAGAAGCATCAGTTGTGGTGTGCAAGAGAGACGATTGCGCTGGTATGGACATGTGGTGAGAATGGATGAGGATAGCTGCCTGAAAAAGTGCCACACCCTAACAGTTGAGGGAACCCGTGGAAGAGGTAGGCCCAGGAAGACCTGGGCTGAGGTGGTGAGGCAAGACCTTCGTACATTGGGCCTCACCGAGGCGATGACTACTGACCGAGACCTTTGGAAATGTGCTGTGCGTGAGAAGACCCGGCAAGCCAAGTAAGATCGTTGCCAGTGCCCCTGGACTGGTTCTTGTGCGGGTGGCACATAAGATGCACCATTTTGAGCGTGGCCGTCGCCAGTACCGCCTGACTGGCCTTCGTAGGATTTTCGAGCGAGATCGTTGCCAGTGCCCCTAGACTGGCTTGTGTGGGTGGCACATAAAAGACACCATTTTGAGCATGGCCGTTGCCAGTATCATCTGACTGGCCTTCGTGCAGGTGACACGTAAAAGCACCTACTACACTCTCTGAGTGGTTGGCGTTAGGAAGGGCATCCAGCTGTAGAAACTCTGCCAAATTTAGATTGGAGCCTGGTGTTGCCATCCGGTTTCACCAGTCCTCAGTCAAATTGTCCAACCCATGCTAGCATGGAAAGCGGACGTTAGACGATGATGATCATGATGATCATGATGATATATATATATATATATGTGTGTTATAATTTAGAACAAACAGTAAGAGGTTGTCATTATAGTAGTCAGAGTTTCGAATGTAGGAGTGAAGAGCTATGATGCATTCTCATCGGCTATTAATGGCAACAAACGCTATGGAAAAAAAAAAACCATTGAATAAAAAGGAAGTTACTCTAATAGGTAGAAAACGAAAAAAGAAAAAGATAAAAAATATATGCAACCATATTCTGACAATACATAGACGTGTTCACAAGGTCTAGATACATATACATTCACACAAACATACACATACACACACACAAACATGTGTATGTACATACTCATATATACACACATATCCTCTACACAAGAAAGAATCAAAAAGGAGAAGCCTTTTATAGAAAAAGTTCAAACGCTTCTTAACATACAAACTCCTCGGTGACCATATTTCCTTGTCTCGCCTACCCAATGAAATACATATAAATTTACTTCTCGTTTCTCTAAGAACAGACATAAACTTCCTGTTGACAAAGAGTCCAGAGCTCCAACTAAAGAGTATAAAACCCACAGAATTGTCTCCCCTTATCCACATTTCCTGTTTGACACACAAACGCTCAGCCTTTTTAAACATAAGACTAATCTAAAATACATGCATCCTAATCTTTCTAACAATTATCTACATGGATTACGATTGAACTTTAAAAGCTCAAAGACAATATAATGTATTGGTATATTCATTTTTTTATATATCATTTTTTTTGTAAAAAACATTATTTTCATTTTCTCCCTTCTTGAAAATTTGACATGCAATGAAAGCCAGTTAGAAATCATTTTAATCTTCCTTATACACATCTATATTAAAATATGCTTTCAGTTTAGCATTCTGCCTTATTATTATTATTATTATTTTTTATTTTTCTCTCTCTCTATATATATATGTACTTTATTTAAAAGCAGCAGAAATATAACTAAAACTGTTAGTCGGAGTTTCACGTTCCCGTTCAGCGGACAGTTTTTAGTTATATTTCTGCTGCTTTTAAATAAAGTATATTACTCCACCTCTGGTATCTGAGTACTCTTTTTTTCCACCTTGTTGCACATTTATGTGCTTACTACGGTGTATATATATATATATATATATATATATATATATATATATATATATATGATATAGAGATATATAATTGTATAGGATACAACTATACTTAAAGGCACAGAAGCTACCTTGCCTATATGCTGAAAATAGAAGTCAAATACATCCAGCTACTTCAGATCTTCACTTCACATATACACTGGCTGCAAGCAGGAAAGCAGACTAACTAAAATTTCATAATTCAGATAGTTTTGGATTGATCAATTCCTGGATTAGTTTGATACCTTTTCCTCCATCAGCAAAACATACTGAGCGAAATAAATTAAAATATTTATACATACCTACATAAAAGCACACACAAAATGTGAGTACATGCAAACATTCACAAATATATATGCATGGAATTTAGCAGTACACCTCAACACGTGTGTATTTGGTCAGAATAGTACAGAAGTAAATAAACTGTCCTGAAGTGAATGGGTTACATTTAAACATAATTAAAGGATGAAATCATTAAAATCAATTAATTTTATCAGTGGCTAACATATAAAAAAAAAAAACCTTTTGGGAAAAACACATATGGATGTATAATTTTATAGGATACAACTATACTTAAAGGCATGAAAGCTACCATGCCTATATGCTGAAAATAGATGTCAAATACATCCAGCCACTTCAGATATACACTTCACATATACACTGGCTGAAAGCAGGAAAGCAGACTAACTAAAAATTCATAAAATATATATGATATATATATGCCCGGATGTCATGACCTACAGTCACATTGTATTATTTGTTCCTTTTTTATGGGCAGAATCAGTACTGCTGATATATAGTGAACTGGATTACTGGCATAATGGAAGTTATTGTTTGTTTGTAAGTGAAGCGGGGCAGGGTACAATTTGCTTTAATTTGCATGAAAGTGCTTTCTGTTCTAATGAAGGATCACAAACTATGTATTGTTTCATCGTGTAAAAGGGGGTAATACGATTTTGCCCAGAAATCTTGTTTTCAAAATTTTTATTTTCTCCCGTCACCACTGCAATTTCTTAATTTGTAACTTTTTTTGAAAATTCTTTTTTTTTATCCCTGTAGAAAAATACAGAAATAATGAATCTGGGAAATATATTTTTTTAATGGGCATGTTGGGCGGAAATCTGGTATCTTCACTGGTGTACATGGGGTCCATGGTATTGGTTCCCAGAACAATGAGGGAACTAGGCTACTGGAGTTTTGTGATGCATGTAACCTTTTAATCAGCAACACTAACTTCAGGAAGCCAGACAGCCACCTAATAACCTATCAATCAGGTGACCCTGCTAGCTAGATTGATTTCATCCTCACCATCAGCAGGACGCAGGGTTGCTCTTAAATACAAAGACACTCCCAGGTGAAGAATGTACGCCCCAGCATAGATTAATGACTTTAGACTCAAAGCCAGAAGGATGCCAAGAAGCAGACCAATCCAGAAAAGAAGGATTTGGAAGCTAAAGAACCCTTCACATGGTCAGAGATTTAGGGACATCCTCATCAAGAAATTTGATGTGAGGGAGGAGGAGCTACAGACCTCGGACATAGAAGGTAGCTGGAAATTCCTACAGGACAGCTTATTGAGTGCCACAGACCAAGTCTGCAGATGGTGCAAAGTCCCTTCTAGACCTAGAGTAACGGAGTGGTGGAATAATATGGTAGACAAAGCCATTAGAGCAAAGAAAGAGGCCTAGAAGGCCTGGAAGAGTGGTGGTAGCAGGGAAATGTACCAGATAGCCAAAAGGAAGGTTGGGCAACAGGTATACATAGGCAAGGGAGAAGCAGAAAAGAAGAAGTTTGCCAATGTCCAGTGACATGAGGAGCAAAGAATTGAAGTATTTCGGATTGCAAGACAATGTGTGAGAGAAAATTGTGATGTCACAGGAGAGAAATGTGTCTGCAAGGATGATGGTGCACTTGCTTTTAATGATTCAGAAAAGAAAGAGGCTTGGAGAAGCCATTATGAAAGACTGCTGTATGTGCAGAATGAATGGGAGGAGGAGAGCCTGCCAAATATTGACCCAGTAGAGGGACTAGTTATCTGAATAGACAGCACCCTGGTAGATAAAGCAATTAAGGGTATGAAACCAGGAAAAGCCCAATAGCAATTGTGGATTTTGCATAACACCCTAGAGGTAGGATAACACACTATAGATCTCCATTCTAATGGAAAATTGTTTATAATTTATAACCTAGAGTGCATAGGGTATAATATTAGGCTCTAAAGCAGGCCATATTAATATATTAATATGTAACTTACATATAGCAGCTGTGGGTTTTGGAAAAAGCTCCTAGAGATAAGACCCAGAAGCTTAAAGACCCTGCAAATGGACAGAGACTTAGAGACATGTTATTCGAAGCATTTGATGAAATAGAAGGGGGTATAGCATCATACAACATGGAAGACAATTGGAGATTTCTGCGGGACAACCTGCTGAGAGCCACCGACCAGATCTGTGGCTGGAGTAAACTCCCCTCTCGACCCAGAGTAATGTGGCGGTGGAACAAGGAGGTAGACAGGGCTATTAGACAAAAGAAACAGGTTTGGAAGGACAGGAAGAACTGTGGTAGCAGGGAATTGTACCAATCTGCCAGAAGGGAAGATAGGCGACAGGTTTATTTAGCTAGAGGGGTATCAGATAAGAAAAGATTTGCCAATGTTCTGCGCCGTGAGAACTAAAGACTTGAGGTATTTCGTGTTGCAAGACAGTGTAGGAGAGAGAATAGTGATGTCATAGGAGAGAAATGTATTCGCATGGATGATGGTACACTTGCACTAAATGAGGCTGCCAAGAAAGAGGTCTGGAGATGCCACTACGATAGATTGCTTAATAAAGAGAATGAATGGGAGAAAGAGCGTCTGCCGTATGTTGACCCAACAGAGGGACCAGCTATCCGAGTTGACAGTACCATGGTAGATAAAGCAATTAAGAGTATGAAGACAGGGAAAGCCCCCCCCCCCCCCGGCCCATCAGGAATCACTGCAGAGCAGAAATGCTCAAAATATCTGGCAGTGTTGGCTATAGCCTAGTCACCCGTATTACGAACCAGGTGATACACAAAGGAGTCATACCCAATGACTGGTGTAGCAGCACCATAGTCAACTGCTACAAAGGTAAAGGTGACGCTTTAGATACAAATAATTACAGAGGCATCAAGCTGTTAGATCAGGTTATGAATGTTACGGAGAGGGTCATAGCCCAACTAATTAGGGAGCGAATCAATTTAGATGAGATGCAGTTTGGGTTCGTGCCAGGTAAAAGCACCACTGATGCCATATTTCTAGTAAGACAGCTGCAAGAGAAATACCTAGCCAAAGATAAACCTCTGTACCTAGCTTTCATTGACATGGAGAAAGCCTTTGATAGGGTCCCCCGATCCCTTATCTGGTGGTCAATGAGGAAACTTGGGATAGAAGAATGGTTAGTGAGAGCTGTGCGAGCCATGTACAGAGATGCTGTCAGTAAGGTGAGGGTTGGAAATGAGTACAGCAATGAATTCCGGGTAGAGGTAGGGGTCCACCAAGGTTCCGTCCTCAGCCCCATCCTATTTATCATAGTCCTCCAGGCGATTACAGAGGAATTCAAGACAGGTTGCCCCTGGGAGCTCCTCTATGCTGATGACCTTGCACTAATTGCGGAGTCACTATCAGAACTAGAGGAGAAGTTCAAGGTGTGGAAGCAAGGACTAGAATCGAAGGGCCTTAGAGTCAACCTAGCTAAAACCAAAATCCTAATAAGTAAGAAGGCAGATAAAACACAATCCCCTTCAGGTAATGGCCCTGCTCAGTATGTAGAAAAGGAGTAGGTAGTAACTCTATAAGATGTACCCAGTGCAAGCTATGGACACATAAGAGGTGCAACAATATCAAAGGCACGTTAATTAGGAAGTTTGTTTTTGTATGTGGCAGATGTTCAGGTGCAATAAACACTGTAAACAAACAGGAAACAACTTCTGTCTCATTCCAGGGAGAAAAACTAGAGGTAGTTGATAGCTTCCGCTATATGGGTGACCAAGTTAGTAGTGGGGGTGGGTGCGCTGAAAGTGTAGCTGCTAGAATAAGAATAGCCTGGGCAAAGTTCAGAGAGTTCTTACCTCTGCTGGCGACAAAGGGACATTCACTCAGAGTAAAAGGCAGACTGTATGACGCATGTGTACGAACAGCCATGCTACATGGCAGTGAAACATGGGCTGTGACTGTTGAGGAAATGCCTAAGCTCGCAAGGAATGAAACCAGTATGCTCCGCTGGATGTGTAATGTCAGTGTGCATACCCGAGAGAGTGTAAGTATCCTGAGAGAAAAGCTGAACATAAGAAACATCAATTGTGGTGTGCAAGAGAGGCAATTGCGTTGGTATGGACATGTGGTGAGAATGGACGAGGATAGCTGCGTGAAAAAGTGCCACACCCTAACAGTTGAGGGAACCCGTGGAAGAGGTAGGCCCAGGAAGACCTGGGCTGAGGTGGTGAGGCAAGACCCTCGAACATTGGGCCTCACCAAGGTGATGACTTCTGACTGAGACCTTTGGAAACGTGCTTTTCGTGAGAAGACCCGGTAAGCCAAGTGAGACCTAAATCCAAGGCCTCTGCCAGAGGTGTAGCCAGCCCATTCATGCGTATCTTTCCTACATTGGACACTAAACTCCGCTTACGAAGACTTGTTGAGGCAAGTGAAATCGAACTAAATTCTCCGACTGGCACCCGTGCCAACGTCGTCTCCTTTATTGGACACAAAACTCAGCTTGCGAAGACTTATTGGGGCAAGCGAATAGCGAAGTCGGGATAGCACCTGTGCCCAGCATCGCCTCCTGGAACTTGTGCCCATGACATGTGTAAGGATTTTCGAGTGAGATCGTTGCCAGTGCCCCTGGACTGGCTCTTGTGCGGGTGGCACATAAAATACACCATTTTGAGCGTGGCCATTTCCAGTACCGCCTGACTGGCCTTCGTAGGATTTTTGAGTGAGATTGTTGCCAGTGCCCCTGGACTGGCTCTTGTGCGGGTTAAAATACACCATTTTGAGCGTGGCCGTTGCAGGTACTGCCTGGCTGGACTTCATAGGATTTTCGAGTGAGATCGTTGCCAGTGCCCCTGGACTGGCTCTTGTGCGGGTGGCACATAAAATACACCATTTTCAGCGTGGCCATTTCCAGTACCGCCTGACTGGCCTTCGTAGGATTTTTGAGTGAGATTGTTGCCAGTGCCCCTGGACTGGCTCCTGTGCGGGTGGCACATAAAATACACCATTTTGAGCGTGGCCATTGCCAGTACCGCCTGACTGGCCTTCATAGGATTTTCAAGCGAGATCGTTGCCAGTGCTCCAGGACTGGCTCCTGTGCGGGTGGCACATAACATACACCATTTTGAGTGTGGCCGTTGCCAGTACCGCCTGACTGGCCTTCGTGCGGGCGACACGTAAAAGCACCCACTACACTCTCTGAGTGGTTGGCTTTAGGAAGGGCATCCAGCTCTAGAAACTCTGCCAAATCAGATTGGAGGCTGGTGTTGCCATCCGGTTTCACCAGTCCTCAGTCAAATCGTCCAACCCATGCTAGCATGGAAAGCAGACGTTAAATGATGATGATGATGATGTAATTGAAGGTTATTTATAATTCATATTTTATAGTACAATGTAGTATGATATTAGCTCTTAAGGCAGGCATATCAATGTACAATTTACCAATAGCAATTGTGGGCTTTACAATAGCTCCTAGGATAATATAATTTAATTCCTATTAAAATAGAGATTTGAGTAAAAAATTGTGACAAATTCATATAATATGGCAAGGGGTTACTTACCCTTAATGGACTTAGTTTTGAGAGGGACAAAAATACTATTGAGCCACTTAACGCTAGACTTAATATGGAAGAAATCTAGAAATATGGTATGGATCTCCAAATTTTGATTTTTTGTTTGATTTATTTATTGTTTGTTTGTTCTAAAAGATTGTTCTAAAAGGTTATTCCCCGAAGAAGTGTATGGCAACTTATATGTTTGACTTAAACTTGACGGTCAAATATAGCTTTATACAGAAATGTTGACAGAGGAATAAATAACATTGATATGGATATTAGCATCAAATCTCTTTCTTAAATGTAAAAATTTTAAACTTTGGATATATAAACAATGAGAATGATCCCTAAGGAGTCTAATTTAGATTTTTTTGCGCTGAAATCTCCTGCTATATTGGTAACGATTACATAGTTTACTTTGAAAAATTATATATATAGATATATATATATATATATATATATATATATATATGTATGACAAGCTTCTTTGAGTTTCCCTCTACCAAATCCACTAACAAAGCTTTGGTTGGCCTGAGGCTATTGTAGAAGACACTCACCCAAAGTGCCACGCAATGGGACTGAACCCAGATCCATGTGGTTGCTAAGCGACCTTCTTACCACAGCCACTCTTGCACATATATTGAGTTGTCCGGAAAGTTCGTGCCAAGTTATAGTAGCTTGCCTTTTGACTTATTTTAGAACATGGTTGAGTCCATAAAATAGGATTTGACTACACCTCCATTTAGAGCACAGTTTAAGCTATCTTTTCGTGGAAGAAGGTTTATGTTCCTATAACCTGTGTTAATTCTATAACCCTTTAAAATAGAAGATAAGAAAGTTCATTTTTGGCACTTGATGCTTTTCTTTTTCTGTAAAGAGAAAAATGCGTCACAATCAACCAAAGAAATATGCGTAGTTTACGGTGATGTTTCTTTATCCGAAAGAATTGTACAGAAGTGGTTTGCAAGGTTCTGAGCTAGAGATTGTAAGAGCAATCAAGCAGACCATCCACTACAGATGATGACCAAATCAAGTCATTAATTGAGAATAACCCACATTGCACAACCTGAAAATTGGCAGAAAGCCTCAACCTATCAAAATCTGTCATTTATGAGCACCTGGTAAAGCTTGGGTACACAAATCACTACGATGTTTGGGTACCACATGAGTTGAGTGAGAAGAACCTTTTATATCGCATTTCCATCTGTGATTTGCTTTATAAACGGAATGAAAACGCGCCTTTTTAAAGCAAATTGTGACAGGTGATGAGAAATGGATTATCTACCAAAATGTTCAGAGAAAGCGATCCTGGAGTAAGTGACATGAGCCACCCTTAGCCACCCCAAAAGTGGGTCTTCACTCTAAAAACGTCTTGCTTTGTGTTTGGTGGGATAACCAGACAATTAATTCTGAGAAATACTGGATGAGTTAAAAGCAGCAATTCAAGAGAAATGTCTAGAATTGACCAACAGGAAGGGTGTTGTTTTCCAACATAATGCAAGACCGCACATTTCTTTGGGAACCAGACAAAAATTGCTGCAGCTCGGTTGGGATGTGTTACCCCACCCTCCATATTCACCAGATATTGCTCCTTCAGATTTTTACTTATTCAGGTCTCTGCAGAATAGTCTTAATGGTAAAAATTTCAGTTCCTTGGATGACATAAAAAGATACCTTGATGAATTCTTTACCATGAAACCACCTCAATTCTGAGAAGAGGGTATTTTCAAGTTAAAGGAAAGATGGAAACGCATTGTGCAACAAAATGGTTCATATTTGGTTGATTAAAAATGTAATGGCAAGTATTTATTGACCTTTTTCTTTCCTTTAAAATTTGGCACGAACTTTCCGGACAACCCAATCACCATGATAGATCACTGACCACTACACACATTTTTTTTCTCTATTTGTTTCTCTCCTTGTTTCTTTCTGTGTTTCTTTCTGTAGAAGTGTGTAGGCTTGAAACATTAAAGACTTTCTCAATTCCCAAGCATTATACTAATGCATCTATTTGTTTTCAACACCACCTGACTTTGTCTGTTGTTTTTGTGTGAATTCTCCCTATACATGATATATATGTGTGTGTGCGTGTGTGATATATATATATATATCTATATATATAATTATGTGTATTTCTTCTATCTAAATGAATAAAAATTCTTCTGATAGAATAAATGGGTTAATAGAAACCAATGTAGCAAAGAACACAAAATAACTGTGGTTTAGTTCCTGTTTTTAAGGCAGGAACTCCTTGAAATTTTGGGTATTTGAGTATATTTAAGAATTTAAGGAATGGAGAAAACGCATGTTATAATTGCATACTTTATTCCTACATATGTTTCAAAGGATTACAACCTGTGTGATTCATAGGGATCTTTGATATTAAAATTGTAACCTTCTCATCAGGGAAAGCATGGGAATCATCTTAAACGTAAGACATTATGACCAATTATGAAAACAATAGATGGATAAGGTTATGACTTGATTCATTTGATCAAAAACCGTTAGAGAATTGGACGCTGCCGGATAGTGGGTTGGACAACACATACCTATAAATGTGTGAGAACGTACATGCATACATAAATACATATACACAAACACACACATGCATGCATACTGATACACACACACATATATATATATATGTATATACATATACATACATATGTGCACTTGTATATATATATATATATATACACACACACACACATATATATACACTCATACGTCCACATTTATACATATGCACATACGTACCCACGCATATACAAATATACACATGTGTGCATGTCCCCATATACACATATGTATCCATTTATATATACACACATGTATAAATAGAAATAGATTCATACACATACACATAGCTATACATCTACGCCTATTACCTAATCAAATAAATAGATTCGCATATATATATATACATGCATGTATACATACGTAAACACACACATGCACATACATACATACATACAAATGCATATACATATACATATATACATATATATATATATATATATATATATATATATATATATATATATGGTGGTTGTCTACTCCTTAAACAGAGTTTGACCACCTCCTGCACCTACACCTTAGCCCTTTCATGGCGTCTGATGTGGCTTTTTAAACCAGACAGTGTTTTGAAAAAACACCCACACAGATTGCACCTCTGATTTGCACTACCAATACCTGCAAGTAAGTTCTGCTCATTGTGGATCCTAACATGTCTTTTAAGACCCCCATTGGATTTGCAAACCCTCTGGCACACACCACATTCAAACGTGTGCACAGACATATAATCAGAATAGCTGGATGAGGTTTGTTTTCCATGGGTTCGCAGGTGAGATTTGAGGCCAGCCAAGGACAGACATGGTCTGTCACAGACTGTGCACACAAAAAGGTCCTTGTCATTCACCTTCTCAGTCTTTACATTTTTCCTTAAATGTCTCTTGAGCCCTGCTTGCATCATCCTGGCCTCTTCAAATGCTTTCACTCCACTCCACACCCTTGTTCGCCATCCAACTCGATCTGAAGCGAGGACTTCTATATCTTTTGGAGCCATTCCAATTGACTTCATAGCAGTCCTTATGCCATCCTTAAACCTTTTTTTTAGGTTTATGCTGATAACGTTTCCCCTCTGCAAGCTCACCATAAAACAGCTGTTTCGGCATGCGTTCATCTGCCATTCGAACAATATGGCCACACCATCTCAATTGGTTCCTCAAAATCATGGCTTTAATTGAGGGGATGCCTGCAGATGCAAGGATATCTGTGTTTGGAGTAAAAGAATTCCATTTAATTCTTAAAATATGACGAAGGCATTTTTGGTGGAATTTTTCTAACATTTTAAAATGCCTTTCATAACAGGTCCAAGTTTCACAGGAATACAATAGGGATGTTAAGACAAATGATTTGTAAAGAGCCAGCTTTGTATTGTTATTTATATGTCGCTGGCGCCAGACGCGTGACTCCAAGCCACCAAATGCTTTTGCTGCCCTTTGAATTCGCAGGTGTATTTCCGTATCAAGATTTCCATCATCTTGAACAGAGCTTCCCAGGTAGACAAATGAATTGACAACCTCAAGTAACTTTCCCTTAACAACAATTTTAGGGAGGTTACAAACAGCACCATACGCAGGTTGATACATTACAACTGTTTTTTTCAGATTGATGGTCAGGCCAAAATCATCACAAGCTGCATCAAATGCAGATACAAGGGATTGCAGACCCGATTCAGAATGACTAACCAGATCGCAATCGTCAGCATACAAAAGTTCCCTAATAAGTGAAGTAAAAACCTTCGTTTTAAACTTCAGTCGGGTCAAATTAAAAACATTCCCCGTTGTTCGATATTTTATGTAGATACCCTCCTCAGAGTTTTGAAAGGAATGTGACACCACAACGGCAAAGTATATTGCAAAGAGGGTGGGTGCATCAAGGTCTCCCTGCTTTACTCCATTTTCCACAGCAAAAGATTCAGAAAGCCTACCACCAAAATTAACCCTAGCTCTCATATCCTGATGCAAAGCCTTGACCATGTTTATAAACTTTTCTGGGCAACCAATTTTCCCCAGAATTAGCCACAGAGCACTTCGATTAACAGTATCGAATGCTTTGCTCAAATCAACAAAGCAATGGTACAGAGCAAGATTCTGTTCAATGCACTTCTCCTGCAATTGTCTGACAGTAAAGATACAATCAGCTGTGCCCCTGGAGGAACGAAAACCACACTGAGACTCAGACACCATACTTGGAACTATAAAGGTATTTAAACGTTCTAACAAAATGCGGGCGAGCACCTTTCCAACCACAGACAAAAGGGAAATCCCACGAAAATTACCACACAGATCCTTTGGCCCCGATTTATATAAGGAGACAAGAATGGCATCAATCCAGTCTTGAGGCACTTTCTCACTTCTCCAACAGTGACAAATTAAAATATTTAAGAGTTCCATCATTTTGTCACCCCCATATTTCAAGACTTCTGCACAGATTCCATCAGATCCGGGAGACTTGTTGTTATTCAGCTTATTCATAGCTAAATAAATGTCATTTAGAGTTGGTTCAGATGCCATCTCTTCTATAACTGGAAGTTGTTCAATTTTTTCTATCGTCCTCATATTAACGGATGATGGTCTATTCAAAAGTGCAGAGAAATGTTCTACCCAATGCTTATGAATAGAAGCGGTGTCAGTCAGACGAAAACATCCATCTGTTCTCACTGGAGCTACTGAAGAAGATTTTGGACCATATACCTCCCTAACATAAGAATACAAACAACTGGCATCATTTCTATCAGCTGCTTCTTGTGCCCCCTTTGCCCTATCATTCCACCATTCCTGTTTAATTTTCCTTAGAGCAGTTTGCACCCTCCTTTTCAGCTTTCTGTAAGTTTCATTTGAGTTGGGATTCAATGACTGAGAGAGCAGTGTATTGCCTAAGTTTTGTTTTTCTAAAAGTAGATCATGAATTTCTGCTGATCTATCTGAGAACCAATCTCTGAATTTATGAGATTTAAATCCCACTGACGAACTTGCAGCCTGAAATACTTTTGTTTTGAAATCTTCCCATAAATTGTTTGGGTCAAGATTAATACTTTCTATAGCGTCGTGGAATCTTTGCAAGTTGCTTGATAATTTAAAGTTTGCAACGTTTAACTTTTTGGGTATCTTAGGACCAGACTGTCGGTTTTTAGGTTTTATCGAAAAATCTATTTTGCCACGCAGTAGATGATGGTCAGTCCAGCTCTCTGCCCCTCTCATGACCCGAACGCTAGAAACGTCTTTCATATCACATTTCCTAATCAAAATATAATCTATGAGATGCCAGTGCTTAGATCTTGGGTGCATCCAGGTGGCTTTATATTTATTTTTCTGCTTAAACAGAGTGTTGGTGACAACCAAATCATTCTCAGTACAAAACGTCAAAAGAGCTACTCCATTTCTATTGCATTTTCTAATCCCATGTCGACCTAAAACAGGCCATGAAACATAGTCCCTTCCAACTCTTGCATTGAAATCTCCCAAAATGACCAGCTTGTCAGAAATTGGTACTTTCCTCAATAATCTTGCTAGATTGTCATAAAACTGTCCCACAGTTTCCTCAGAATGGGACATTGTTGGTGCATAAATACTGACAACGGTAAGAAACCTACCTTTTGTCAGTTTGATACGGCATGACATGATCCGGTCAGATATACCACTTGGAAGCTTTGCAATGGAGGACACTAATGTATTCTTGAGAGCAAACCCAACACCAGATTCTCTACGCTGACCCTTAGGTAGGCCTTTCCAGAAGATAGTATATCCATAAGCAGATTCCATTACTTGACCCTCACCAGAGAGACGAGTTTCAGAGAGAGCAACTATATCAAGGGAATATTTCTTTAGCTCACATGCAATAATTGCAGTACGCCTTTCTGGCCTCTTCGTGAAATTATCATCAAGAAGTGTGCGCACATTCCAACAGCCAAAATTCAAACGATGTTTATTTTTACTTTTTCTTGAGGACTGTTTGACCACAGTGGCAGGATGACGACCGGGTCCAGCCTGTGATACACTGGGACACCTGCCGGGCCAGACCTGTTCCCCTGATGTTCCCAAGCCTTTTTTGCCATTTACTGAATTTGTTTCAGACATTTTAAAATAAGTCACAGGTGCATTTTTAGGTTTCTGCCAACCAACCAATTGAATGATTTTACTAAGATTTGGAGTACAGGAAGTACCTGTGCAGATGAATAATTTTTAGTGGGTGTAGCTTGCACTGCACTACCCCCACTTATTAGCCCAAGAAGACTTTCACCGGTGTGACAAGAGAATTGACAAAACCAGGAATTTCCAAGGCCTCAGGTTTTATTTCGGAGATTTCCTTCTCCTAGGTAGATTACCAACCAAGGTTAAAGAGCTTCTACCTGCCCATGAGGTAAGCCGTCCCATTCCAGACACCTAACCGTAAAGTGATCAAATATCACTCCGGTGACCGATGTGGAGCAGCTCATCAAAAAAAAAAAAAAAATAAATAATAAAAATATATATATATATAAATAAAATATAAAAGATAAAAAATAGTATATATATAAAATTAAAATTATTCATATATACATATTTACAGACATTCACACACATATACACACCCATACATATATATATATACATATTTACAG